>NW_025109028.1:814129-980508 GCF_011392965.1 Frieseomelitta varia | reverse complement strand
ATCATTATATAATTTATTATAATTTATAAAAAGTTATTGAAGTTACAAAGTTCTTATTTATTTATTTATTTATAGTATTATAATAATATCATTATAATCGCTATAACCACAATCATAGTGGCGCCATCTATTGATAACTCGATGGTACTAAAAGTAGATATTTCTGTTTTTAGTACCACCAACCTATCAATAGATGGCATCACCATTGCTTTTAAACATTGACAGGTGACAGTTTTTCCACAAATTACGAGAAAAAATTAATGAAGAGAAATCATTTGTGAACTGTTATGATTGCGACTTCAATTTTACAGACCCTTAGCTTGCGTTCTATGTTTTGTTTAAGTATAGTTTACGTATATAAAGAATGTTTCAATTTCGTTTACGTTAATGGTAGTGCCAGTTTTATTAAAAGTGCCAAATTTACTAAAATATTGTTTAATTTTCTTAAATTATAAAAAGAAGGCAAAATTTATAACGAAGAACATGATGATTACTTTACTTATGATATTATAAAATCCAGATATCCATACTTTATCGAATATTCATAAAAGAGAAAATGTATAAATAACAATTATACAGTAACTGCAATTTTTATATTTTACCAAATTATTAATAATTATTAATAATAATTGAACTCTTTGATATTGTATAATAAATAAATTGTTTGTACTGTTTGATATTGTATGAATATGTTGTTTGTCATTATATTTATTACATAGTGATACTATAAATATTTATTCACAGTGTGTCCCGAATTTGAATGCTCAAACTGCGAGGATTCGATACGCGCGTAAAAAAAATGTATAAAGCTTGTTAAGAAAACGGCCTGTTACAGAGTTATAAATATATCGGGTAAATATGAAATGTTGGAACATCCTGCACGTATCGGTTAATTTTTTTTATTGAAATCATTGAAATGAAAATGTACGTACAATTGGGAGATGTTTTTTTTTTGACATTTAAAATTATTTTTATTCTAGTAAAAATGCATAAATTCAAGATATTTTAAATAAATTCGAGTTGTTGAATCAAATCTCTGTCTAACGATTTTAATTTTATTTTTTATATCATATTGTATTGCAACATCGTGTTGCAATGTGAATGTTTAGAATTTTCAGAAATGTTAATTTTAATGTTAATTTTCAGTATCTTTAAATTCGTTGAGTAAAATTATAATGTGTATAATGTTCAGAACTTCATATTGTTATTTTTTTGCTTTTTTACATCTTTTTCATCCTACTTCAATGAAATAGCTTTCTTTAATAATGCGCTAGATAGCGTCGGAACACGAAATATTGATAGGTTAAGCCGTCATGATGAAAGTTCTCTACTTAATGTTCTTCATTCGCAGATATTGCAAATTCATGAAAATTAAATTTTACAAATGCATCGCATTATACATTTGGATTTCGAGCGAGAAAAGCTCTCGTTGAGATACAATTGCGCGAAATAATTCAACATCTATTTTTCGGGCCGGAGCACTACGTTTCTCCCTCAGGTACCAAAAATAGCCGCTACGTGTCGCTACGAAGCGCCATATACCTAGAGCTCAGTTTTTTAAAAATCCAAATGGGGACTTACCTAACGATCCTACAATCACTTCTTCGTTGATCGAATTGGAAACAGTGCGTTCTTCTTTACTTGAATTGATTGCCACGAAAAGGATTGAAGTATACTTTTTTTTGTGTAAGTAAAGCTCCGACTTCCGTTTCTAAGAGATTGTCACAGCATGTTTGTCTCTATTAATAACATCATCTTCGTTCCAATTTTTTTTTCCAGCAGTTACAAATTACTGTTCGCTTAATGCACGTCTCCTTCACTGATCATTGAATTTCCTATGAAACACTGTTGAAAATACTTCTTTCTATTAAATGTATCTGCAGATATGTGCAAACGTATTTGTGTTTCATATTGAAATCACTATATCAACAAGTTTGTTATGAAAGTTCAATGTTTTCCATCATTGTTTACAAATAAAAACAAATATTTTTTTCTTTTTTTTTTATTATTTCTGTACCAATAAAATAATACTTGACTGAAATATACAAAAAAGACGGTGGTTTTCAATTAAATTGTACATCAAATTGTTTTCATTTTGAATTATTAGATGTTGATCTTAATTTTAAAATGGTGGCCAGCGTACGCTAATTGCGATCATTGTTTAAAATGATACGTTAAAAATTATAACACGTGCGCGGTACGTTTGATTCTACAAACAATAATATGTACTACTAAAATGATTAATTTGCAAGTACGGCATTATAAAAGTGTAATAAAATACATATACAATTCGATGAGAAAAATTTATCTGATAAATATGTAAATCGATCTTTATTTTTTTTTTCCTTTCTTTTTCTTGTTACAAATAAAATACATGTACGCAAGTTGTTATTCAATATGCGTGAAAGCATATTTATATCTGGCAATTTTTAATATTTTTTCTTTTTATATAGAGTTATCATTGCTTTGAAACACCACTGCAATGCGAAAAAAAACCTTATATACAATGCAATTCAATGAAATTAAAGAAAAAAAATTATTTCGGAACTGCACGAAGAAGCGAGAAGACGTTAGGAAAATCGCATGAAATGAAAATGTTTTGCTCTATCAAAATCAATGAAATTGTATTAATAACGTATTTTATTATTAATAAAAATAAAAATATATTCCCGCAACGGATAAAATAGTTTATCAGAGAACATTTTATTGAATATAGTTATATCGTGTATACTTTAAAAAATATATATATATATATATTGTATATAAAAAGTACTTGTAATATTTACAAATATACTGATACAAAAATTAGATTTTATTGTACTAGAAACAGATGGTTTTATGTGTACCATATGGCGTCAAACGGCACTTGATGTGCATCTGTAGATCTATAAATAGCTAAAATTTGAACTCTTTGTGACATGCAGTAAAGAAAAGTATTCTCGCCTGGAAATATGAAGTCAGACTTATATATATCATCATCAAAATTATTATATGTATATATATATATATATATGTAATATAATTTTTATGATATTATATATATAATTAATTATATATATTATTAATAACATTAAAACGAAAAGTATGAAATAAAAAAAAGGGAAAAACAAATATCTATATATTTGAATTTCTTCTTTTGTTTCTTATTCATGTTATATTAAATGCATGTATGTTCATTTACACATTTATACATATGTGCAACGTGCTTGTATATTAATTGCGCACATAATTTGAACTATTTGTACGATTAAATATATTTTAAATAATAACACCGATCAGAATTATTTTTGATATTATTATTTTCACGAAAGTGATTTTATTCGTTAATAATTAAGAGCTGCAGATAATTTATTAACAAAGATAGTTTATATCCTTATCCATCAGAGGGTCATCTCAGTAATGACCTCTTAACTTCTTATCTCAATAGCAGCACATTCAATTAATTGATCAAGGAAAGTGTTTCAGTCGCATAGTGCGTACCTAATTCTGTAGCCACAGCAATGACACAATTTTGTTGAAATTATTTGAAAGATCCAATGAAAATATAAAAATACACGACGAGGGATGTGAATAAAATTATCAGTATCGTGGAATGAAATTAATATTTCTTGTTTCAGATAATTTTTTTTTTTACATACAAGATAATAGTTTACAATAGTTAAAAAATGAAATATATGTTGATACTGTTCCTGCACTTACTTTGTACAAATCTGAATAATGCTAGAGAAATTACGTAAGTTTTTTCTTTCATTATATATAATTAATCTGGATAAAATAATTTTATTTTAATGGAGAATATAGATGACTGAGATGAGAAATAATATCATTAATATCATTAATATCATAGTTTTCTGTTATGAATATTCATTAATTATTTGTTGTTGCAAATATGGTTGTTTTAATGCAACTTCTAGGCATGAAGATATTAAAGACGCAATGTTAAGTTTAGTACATATGATGCGAGAAAATACTGAAAAACTAGAACGACATGAGGCACGTGAACGTCAGTTGGGAGAACATTTAAAAAAAGCACTTGCAGTATTGACAAAACGTACGTCAACTATTGAATCATTCAAAACAGAATTGGCTAAACTTGATGAGAAAGTAATAGGAATAGAACAGTTAATCTCTCAGGTATCTGATTAATTCATAAGAAATTATTTCAAGCATCTTGATGAAATATCTTGCTTTGTACATTAATAGTTATAATTGATTTATAATTAATAACACTATTATAAATCAATTTGATTGATCGTTTATAATTGACAACTTTTTTATAGTGAAATCTTATATATTAATCTTATAGTAATATATATAATATAATATAGTAATATATATAATATAATATAGTAATATATATAATATAATATAGTAATATATATAATATAATATAGTAATATATATAATATAATATAGTAATATATATAATATAATATAGTAATATATATAATATAATATAGTAATATATATAATATAATATTGCTAAAGAAAAATTCGTCCTTATTTAATTTAGAGAGATGAACGAGAAAGAATACAAATGCAAAAGACTCTTGATAGTTTAGAAGATTTGGAAAGTCGTTTAGAAGGATGGCTCACAGATATTGAAAATAAAGTATCAGAAGTAAATAATCGACCAGATACCACATTACCACCGCTTAATAATCATGGTCATATCATTTCAAAATTAAATGACACAGAATTAGTGTTAATGGAAAGAATATCAAAAACAGAATCTTTTTTAAAATCTGAAGCCATAAAATTAAAAGAAGTCACAAATGTTCAATCAGGAACAATACAAGCATTGTTGACTGAGGTAAGTAACATGTTTGAATGTTTATTAGGAAACTTTTATTAAAATTATAGTCTCTCTAGATCCAAGATATTGGTACAAGACTTAGTAATCTTGAAGTTTCACTGGAAAAAATCAAGGAACAATCACAAAACATACAGAACAAATTACAAGAACCAGAATCTGATGTGATTTCAAATATTGATAATTATATAAAAATGTTACCTTCTATAAAGAAACATTTAGATGATACTTCTGATCAAATTAAAGAATTGCCACAGTATGTATTACTTTTCTTAATAGTATTTTATTATGAAATGAAAAGATATGTTTTTTAAATGTTGAATATACAAACTGAAAGATTTAAATAATTCGATTCAAAACTTTTTTCTTAAAATCAGAATTAATGAATTAAATTTTATTATCTAGAATTACTGAAATGCAAAACCTACATAATGAAACCCAAACACTTTTGCAAGAAACTAAGTATGCATTAAAAGATATTGTTACTAGGGGAGTTAATGACATTGAAAATAAATTAACGGAAAATAAGAATGAAACAAAAGATACTATAGGAGCACTTAGGTATTATATAATAATACATTTCTAATACATTTTAATTAAATTATTAATATTTAATTAATTTATAAAATTTATTTATGATACATATAATTTACATTATTATTTCATTTATTTCATTTGCTTATTTTGTTCATTTACATATTTTTACATAAAGTTTTAAGCATGATTATAACGTAGCAACATAACATTTCTTATATACATAATAATTTCTTTAATTTTTAAAAAAATATAAATAAATTATTAATTAATTAATAGAAACTATTTTTTTAAATACGAAAATTTAATAATGAAAGCAATTTAATGAGCAATTTCTGAGATTTTAGGATGGACTTGGCAAATAATGCTGAACATGTAAATCAAGAATTAAATGATCTCGAAAAAGGACAATCTGTAATAGTATCAATGGCTGATCATGTCTTAGATACTAAAAGAAGAGTCGAGTATGGCGTGCATCAAATTCTTCTAGAGGTAGGAGATTTAGTAAAAGCGCAAGGTACAAATATTAATAATACTCTGAATCAAAGATTTGATGGCATATCAAATGATATTATGGACAATCAGAATGGAGCTTTAGCAAATTTAACTACTAAAATGGAACAAGAAATGAATCAGGTATTGATTAAAGATATATTTTTCTGAAAAACTATTCTGGAACATATTTTAATTTTTTTTAAATAAAAGGTATGGCGACAAATAAATGTTATGTATCAGCAAATGACAGAAAGTGCGAAAGCATTAGATAAATTACATAAACAAAATGAGGAATATGTTAATGGTACAACTTTTACTATGGGTGGAATGGAAACTAAAGTAAGAATTAAAATTGAATAAAAAAAAGTGTAACATATTTTTTATATGTATATGTTCTTACAGGTGAGCGAAATAACGAAACGTATGACTGAAGTTGATAATAACTTAAATTATCTGTTAGGAAGACTTTCGTTAGTGACACAAGAATTTAATCAGATTAAAACGGGATTAGGAAATGCATTAGATAATATTAAAGCATCATTTAAAGAAGTTCAAGATAAAGCAAATGACTTAAGGGATCCCAATGGACCGCATCCTATTCGTGAAAATTATAAAGAATTTAATGAAGCTGATGATAATAAACCAGATGGTAAGCATTTACCAGACAATTTTAAACATATGCTTAATTTTCAAATTAATTGAATTTTATATTTGTAAAATTTTAATGCACAATTTCAAAAATTAGACTATTTTAGTGTTAAATATAATATAAAAATTTTTAATATGTTTTATTTATTCGATTTAATTTTTATTGTATTTTTTTATAAAAATTAAAAAAATATATCAATATTTATTTAAAATGAAATATTTTTTTAGTTGTGAAAATAAAATAAAGCAATATCAATTTTATATCGAGGATGTTTTCATCGTTAATGGCACATATCAAGTTATATTCAGGATTTATGTTTTCTATATCATAATATATTAACATTCATGACAGTAATATGTATCATCATCATATATTATATAAGTTTTTTAAAATATATTATTTTAACTTTTGTTTAATGATAATGAACACATAGCTTATAAATGTAAACACAAATGATCTTTATCATTAAATTTCACATGTACTTTGAACATTGTAATTTTTAAATATCATGATATGTATAACTCATACTATTTTTAATATGTTATAAATAATTATTAAATAATTTTATTACACTAATTTTTAAGTGCAAAGAAATTATAATTAGTCATTAAAAATATAAGAAACTTGAATTAATATATAACATATAGCACTACATTTTAAAATTAATAAACAGTTTAATCAGAAATGAACATGAAAGTATGTAAAATAAGTATGTAAAATATGTAACATGAAAGTATTATTATGCAAACAAAATGTTAATATATATTTTCGTACAGATTGAATATCTATTATAATTGTGTTAATAATAAAATGCTTTATAAAAATGTCCCATGATCGGTTAATTGTTATACTGGTGTATCTTATTATGATTTTTCTCATTTAAAAAACTCATTTAAAAAAAGAATATATACTTTTATTTTACTATAGTATTACCATGTTCCATATATTGATAAATTGTTATTTAATATAAGAATGACCTACATTCTTAAAATGCTTCTGAATATGATTAAAAAGTAATAATTAAAATCCGCAAATATTTAGTTTCTATAAATTTCATATAAATACATACAGTTCAATACTACTTATTATATTGAAACTAAATAATTCAATATGTAGCTATTAGTAAGAAAAGAAAGGTGAAAATATTAAAAACTATATTAATAAAATCTTAGTAGTAATAAAATAAATAAAATTATTAATTTTACAACTCGATAACAACGCTAATAAATATTGATGACCTTACTGATAAAATTTTTATCCTTCTAATTAAATATAAATTTAAAATAGAAAAAATAAATATAAAAATTTTAATTTAATAAATTATATAATAATAATGTGTGTATTATGAAATGCAACTTAATATATTTAATCTTTTCAACCCAAAATACATCTTGAGCAAAGGAATTTCTTTATTTTGAAAACAGAAAAATTTCTCCACTGTGAGTAATATTATATTATTAATGACTGAGAAACTATTTAAGAAAGATATAATGGAAGATAAAATAAATTTGCATGCAAAATATAAACAAAGTGAATAACTGATTTCTTTTACTATTGCTTGTATTATAGTTCATATACCAATGTAATACATATTTACTATTTCAAATTTGAAATTTTTTTGTAGAGTGCTTTAACTTTATCGTATAACACGCACATAGGCATACGCAACATCTACATATTTTTATTTAATCATTAAGCTTATAAATCATTTTGTTACATTAATATAATTTGTAGTACAAACAATTTTTAAATTTATATTTTAGATACAACTTTTTAGGTAAAGATGATTAAATATTATGCAGACAAATCAACCATTTCACCAAAACAATATAAATTAGCATGTTATGAAAAGAATATATACATTGTCACAAAACAGATTTGAAATTATATATATAGCAGAGAATTATTGGTAACTACTGTATGTAATATATATATATAATTGTACATAATGCATGTTATTAATGCTATTATATCACTTTATTATTGTAATCATAATATATGTATAATTAATTGTATTTATATGTACAAGAAATGAACTCATTACTAATGATTGGTTTGTGCACTATAATGATTTAATCTTTATTACTTTTTATTTATAATTGCATATAATGGATAAATTAACATAATATATTATTTTTATAATAACAGCATTTCATATAATCATCCTTCATCTATTTCGTAATCATACTTTGTAATAAAATTTTAATTGTAATTTTCATTTTTTATATCAAATACAATTTAGAAATATTAATAATAGAAATATTAATAAACTTACTATGTTTTGAATTTAATGTTATACAAATTGATATTTATTTTTTTAATTCTTTGAGTAAACAACTTGGTATAAAAATGAGATACAGTAAAGTTCAACTTTGTAAAATTGTATCTTTCCTTTCATATCGTAATGAAAATTTTTTTCAAGCTGCATAAGAAGTCATTGTATTTATTTTATACAAACAATTCTATTACTACACTTTAGGGATAATATACAATTATCATATTTGCATTTAAACTTCATTACATTCGCTCATAAATGTGGTGTTCTCACTCTATTCCCTTCACTTAAAAATATAATTTTATATGTACATTTAATAATATTAAATTTAATGTATAGTAATATTTATTATGTATTGTATAATCCTAATGTATTAGTTTTCTAGAATTTATTATTATAGGTCCACTATATCCAGCTAAATAAAAACTAATATTTTATATATTTAGAAAATTTCATAAATACTCAATAACTTAAATAATTAAAAAACTGCAATTATATTAAATATTGCTTATCTCATAATCAACACATAAAAAGATTTGATTCTCAATTAAATGTTTAAATGCAATTTCTTTTTAGATATTAAGTTTAAATTATGCTATTACAATAATATTATAAACCAAAGTTTTTTGATTAAAACAAAATTACATTACAAAATTAGTTAATAAATTATAAAATTACAATTTTGCATAAAATTATACTTTAAAATCTTTTTTGTTAATGCAATATTCACTGTAAAATATAGAAGTTGTCCAAGTATTTATCAGTAAGTCACACATTTTGTTTCTTTATATAGATAGGAAAATATAAAAAAAATCGTAGAACAACTTTGCAAATTGTACACAATTATATTGTATCAACGTTTTTAACATTTTTTTTCATAGCAATATAAAACAACATTTGTTAGAAAATAAAAAATCATACAAACTTAATATACTGTATATATAAATGAAAAAATAACATTTTATAGATGTTGCTTATAATTGCTTAGTTTAATTTTATAATTAAAAGTTTAACTTCAATTATTTGTACATATTATTAATGTTTTGCAAGATATATGATAAATATATGGCTTACATTTTTTTTATTCGAAAAATTTAACAAATGATTCTGAAATTTATAAATTTGTTAAATTTGTATAATAATAACGATTATGAGATAATCACTATACATACGTCTTACATAATATAGAAAATTTTTGATGGAGAAAAACCAAATATACACATTTTTTTAATTATAATTTAAACGGTGATTAACATTTTATAAAAAAAATTTAAAGTTTATCAGAAAATTAAATGATTACCTTTAAATATTGAGATGAGATTAATTATATTTATATATTAATAAATTATAAAATATATTATATTATTTTGCAGATAATTTTCAATCATTTATAATTTATGAAATGAACTTGGTGATTTGATTATCAGCAAATTGTTATGAGTGAATTATATCGGTTACCCAATGTTAATTTCTATAGATAAAACTTAGATAAAATCGTTTTCGCTATATTTATAAATTTTACATATTTAAAAATTTGTTTTGTTGAGTATATTAATAAAATTAAAATTGAATTTGCAGATAAATTTGCAGAAAAATCTTTAATATAACAAAGTAAAGCAACTTGTATATTTTTTTTATGAAAAAAAAAAAAATAACTTCCAAAAAATTTATCATAATTTCTGATAGTGTTATATTTTTGAGCTGTTAATATTTAAGCTATATGAATTGCATTGGATACTTCACATTAAAGCATATTCATTAATCATAATGGACGACCATTTATGCTATATATGAGAAAGATTAACAACTAACATCGACTGCTTGCTTTACAGTACATTAGATACATTAACAAGCTCCCATAATAAGCTTTGGTTATTTTAGTAACATTGTAAGTAATTTTTATTACAACTCTTTGCAGTGCTACATCTCTAGATGACATTTCATGTTTCAATTAGATTAATTAGGATTTCTAGAATATTTTTTATCAGTAAATACCTAACAATGTAGTAAATCTAAATCATTATTTGCATAATTTGATGATTCTCTTAACTGTTCTACTTTCATACTGACTTGCCCACATATTGTTACTATTAGTATAACTTATGTGGATATCTCTAGCAGAAATATATTAGCACAGCAAAGAAGTATTGATTGTAACCTATATACACCCCCAAATGCATTGGAAACGTCATTAAAAATGCCTACCCTATGATAAGCAGTGAGTTAGAAAGTTATAACATATTGCACATACTCAAGTTGAGATTTTCTTACATATTATAAAAAGTGATGTAAGGTCTCAGCTGAGCAATTATTAATGCCATTTTCCTTATTAATCTTTTTTTTTTTACAAAAGAATTATTTAAATAAAGCTATGTAATTAAATTCGGAGTATTGGACGCATTATATCGGAATGCATTACATTAATTTTCTAAGAGCAATTAAGAAGAGTGTAGGATACTTGTAATTCGTTTATATTTATTTCTGAATGCATGTATTATACAATTGCCTTGGCAGTTTATAAGTACTGAACAACATTATATATTCAATGAACCACATTTTTGGATAGTTAACTCAGTTTAAAGAGAAATATCTTTGTTTAATCTAAATAAAATCATAAACTGTATATTTCTTAAATGTTTACATGTAAAAAAAACTGTATATTTTTAAAATATTAAAGTATAATTTCTAAGTGTAAAAAAAACATATAAGACGTAAGCATATAAATGTTAAATATTGTCAATCAATTTGATAACTCTACAAGTTATGTCATTATAAAAAGTGCTTAAAATTTTCGTAATAATAGATATAAGAAAATGTAACATTTATAAATATTTTTGAAGTATCCATACACTCTTTTCTGAATTATACTCTTAGAATTTGTCTAAAGTTAAGTAGCTGCTAGCTTGAATCACTAGATGTAGATATGCGCAGCTGACGTTTGCTACGCCTTTGGGGGTGTGAGTGGTCCTAGCTGCTGGTAGAAGCAATAGGACTAACAGGGCTCAAAGGACTACGTGCAGGATCCCTGAGACAACCAGTCAATGTAATAGCTACTTTGCGACTTCCAGCATCATTACGGTGTTCACACAACCAAATTCCTTGCCACGTACCCAAAGTCAATTTGCCATCAGTAATTGGAATACTCAATGAAGAGCCCAGAAAACATGCCTTTACATGTGCTGGCTATAAATAATATAATTGCATTCATGTATAAATTCATGAATATATTTTTTATAAAGTTAGTATATTTATAATTAAAAAAAAAAAAGCTTAAGTTTGATTTCAAGATAATTTATTATTTAATTACGTCATTTTCATTAACATGACATTTATTATAAAATTATAACAAATAATTAAAAATCTATGTTGGTGCTTGGCACAATTTAATTTCAGACAACGTAAAAGAAATCTCATAAACTCACCATATCATCTGGTCCTTCGCAACTGTGTCTATAGGCCAAACCTTCAGGAACTATTTTATTAAGCATCATTTCTACATCGTCTCTAACATCTGGATCCCAATTTTCATTTAGCGCTAAACTTGCTGACGTGTGAAGAACTAAAAAGTAGTAAAAACTGTTTATGCTATAGGAAAATATCTGTAATATTTACAGTAATTTTATGTACATCTTATTTCTTTATCTTAACTTAAGAAGCAACATAAAAATTGTTTTGATTGCTTAATTTATAATTTTAGATTTATAGTGATTGTAAGATAATAACAATAAATGATAATTTACTAATTCTATTAAAGTCAGTATATAAGTCAGTAATATTTATGATCAGTACGATTATTGTATACATCATATCCGCTATTTTTACTTTTTATCTTATCGACCTTTGTAATATCAAAGGTTATCCCTGATAAAAAACATTTTCTTTCTAAACAGATCTCATTATACTTTTTAATTTTCTGCACAGTAATTCCAATTAGAAAAAATAAAATTATTTGCTTTGAATATTTGCACATAAACATAATAAAATAACATTTGTATACATACTATTAATATGTTATATTAAACATACACACATGTGGATTTGTAAATACATACAATGCGATACAATTGCTAAAATTTTTCAGACAAATCAGATAGATCAGATTAAGAACTTTCGCTTGAGACGTTAGGAATCAATTATTAAATACAAAAAAATTACAAAATTCCTTCACGTACTTATACCATGCGTTGTTTTGCGCTATAGTTATTCCTTTTAACAAGGAGAGATTCCACTTACTTTGTATATGACAAAGTCCGACTGAAAATTCACAGAGCTCGGGAATTCTTCTTAGGATCTCCTCGGTAACGTGATGGATACCACGACGCTGCGGTCTTAGGTTAATCTTTGTTTGAAACCAAGCAGAGCCGATTTGAATTCTCCTGTTTGACGAGGCCATGATATGATCACGCTGTAGAGATTGCACACTTAACTAGACTCGGAACGAAATTCGCAACGTGGATAGATACGGTAAAATCTACTTCAAGCCAAAAAACACAAGTATACAGGTCCACTCCATTGGATATAGTATGCGTCTACTATCTTCGCCGCTTGCCGGCTACAAGATGCATGGATTTAACCACATCTCTTAAGATTGTCTAATCGCATCCGCTGTATTTTCGTGTTCATAAAAAGGTTATGAGAAATAATGATTCAACGTGCACATACATACATATCACGTTTGCATACATGCACGCTCACCTTCACCTACACGGGATATCATGAAGTATCAGGTACGCATACTAATAGCGGTAAAACAAGATGATAGAATTACGTCGAAGCAAATCATCGTATCACCGAGAGAGATCTGAATCCTTTGGCAGAGGGTATGCTCAGAGATGTTTTAACGATTGATGGGCCATATTGTTCGCCATATCGAATGTCAGAGAATAAATAAATCGAATGGCAATCCAAACAATAACGCGAGAGTTGCGTTCAGCAATAGTACGCTCTCCACCAGAACCGTTTTATTTTCTATTGATTGGCTTTCGTACAAGCGGTAAATTAAAAATTATAAATATCGAGCAGAGAAGAGAGGTGTTATATATATGACACTTGAGTGCCAATTATTACGTGTTTACGAATAGTAATTTCTAACATTGCACAGTTATTAATTTAATATTACATTAATATTATATATATCATTACTCATTGGCATCGATATTATTGTTATCCTCGTCGTTATTATTCTTTTATCATTTATGTTATACACAGCAATTTATAGAAATATGTATATATGTGATAAATAAAGTAAATCAATAAATAATAGAAATATTAGTTAAAATCGTCGAGTATATGTATAAAAATACGTTAAAATATTTACTTGAATGAAAGTAGAAACATTTAATGCAATAAATATACAAACGTTTCAAATTTTGTTACACCTGCACCATTATGCGCGGGAAAGATAAATTTCGCAAGGTACATATGAGTATCACATTACATATATATACGTATATGCATCGCAGAGTTCTTCTAAAACAAATTTTAAAATAAAAGCAAATCGAAATTATATATTTGTATATATATATTTAATATGTATATGTGATACTTATAATACTTAATATGCATATATTTTTTGAAAATATAGAATTCAAAAGAATGCTTGAATTTTGATGTTCTAAACAAAATAATTTTTAATCATCATGTGATATTTTGTAAAATAAATGAATTATTTAATAATGTACTATTTAATCAAAACTATTGAACTGTTTTATACATAATTTTTTTTCTTATAAAAATACTATTACTTACAAAATAATAGTATTATATTACTCTTATATCAATTTTATAGTTGTGAACATTTTTAGACCTAAGGATAATAAGATTATATAAAAATTCCATCTTTTTTTTATTTTTAGCAAAAGAATCTGCGATCTTAACATTTATCTTTTTCCTTATAACACTTTTTTTATTGACACATACATCAACTTAACGATATAGAATAAATTAAACTAAATTGGGAATAAAAAGTAAATTTATCAAGGAAACATTCAAAATATTTTAAATGTACTTTGAAAAGGAAATGTTTGTACATGTGTATACACATGTATTATTCGTGAAAATTACATTTAAAAATAAAAATTTGTACATTTAATATAGTTAAGCATAATGTAGTTACAAGAATTGAGAACTTAAATATTTCTTCATATTGTTAACAATAACAAAAAATAATTAAAACACTTTGGTCATATATTCTATGTTTTATTGTACTTATTTTAATATTATTTAATATTACTTTAACAATAATTAAAAACATAATGTACCAAAAGTTATTTAAATTTGGAAATCAGTTATACACAAGAAAAAATGTAGTACGATACAAAAAAGATAAGTTTTAGATTTTTATTTATGTATTGGCTCTATATTAGACTTCATACATTCAATAATATCTTATTATCAATGTATGTGTATATTATGAAAATTATTCTATATATAGTTGTAAATCTGGACTGATTTGTGCTATATCAGTTTGTAATTCTTTAGTATTACAAATTGGATTTTCTCTTAAATCAAGTAACTTCAATTTATGTCTTGTTAGTAATTGTAATATTTCTCCTAAATTATTTAATTTATTATTTCTTAATAATAAAACTTCAAGATTTTGCAATGTAGGAAACTTCTTCAAATTTTTCACTTGATTACTTGAAAGTGATAATTTTGTACAGCTTTGCAGTATAAATAACTGATGTAACGAATCTGCTAAATAATTTGCACCGAGATTTATTTGTTCAAAAAAACTGAGATGTTCGTTATTACTAAGCGTGGTTAAGTTTAATCCAGAGAGATCAATTTCTGTTTTTATTTCCTGATCTTCTTCTGTATTCCATAATTCATATATTTTATACTCAATTATATATTTGCTTCCTGAAAAAAAATTCATTATTTAATTTTCAAATTAAAGTAATTACCAGTTAATTATTATAATTTATATAATTATTATAATATATATATTAATTATTATAATTTAATCAAATTTATGTTAACATGATTTTATATATTCTTTCCACAATTGCCAAATTTTATTGCACTCTTATGAGATTTATTAATTCTACAACCGAAATGTCTACAGAATCAGAAGAATAAAAGTTTTTTTTTTAAATTTCTGCAATATACGTTCTATTTGCATTAAGTGATAAATACAGAAAATATTATCTTCTCTACTACAAATTACTTGTAATAATGTTATCAGTCTCAAATTTTATAAATGCTAAACAAAATGTTCATTGTTTTGGATATTTTCTTTTAATTACTTCAATTATTATTCCCTAAATATTTCAATATCATTGAAACTAAAGAAAAATTTAAATCTTAGCTCAAGAATCTTAATTTAAGAATACTCTGCGTACATCATAAGATGTTATATACATATTATTCAATTTTTATAATCTATTTGGTAAGTATACTTACGCAAATCCTTATAATAATTAGATCGAAGAGAATCAATATTAACAAGAACATTCAAATTTGTTAAAATATTTTCATAAAATTTTATAAAATCGATTTTCCTCATTAAAAGAATGCTGGTTAAATAAGCCCATTTATTATTAGGTTCCATTTCTATAAGCTGTTTATAACTCGATAACTGTTCTAATAATTGATCTTTATTAGAACAAAATTTATATTTTCTTTTTTTATATATCCACTTCTGATTAATGCAAACCAAGGGATAAAATGTTCCTTCAATTTCGATCTGAACATTGTTTGTTTCATTTAACTGTTTCTTTAATTTTCCAAACCATAATTTCGAAATCTTTGTTTGTTGTAAGGATTTCCATTGCACATTTTCATTTTTATTATTTACTTTTAAATATATTGACTCAGTTGATATATTTTTATTAGCAAAAAGGATCACATTATCACTTTTTATTAAAGCTTGAGAAAGCGTAGCAAGGAATTCATGAGTATTTAATAACCATCTTTGGTAGAACCAAGCACTAGAATCATTAGGATCTGTGAATGTGGCATTCATTACCAACTCTAATTCTAGAAGGAAAAAAATAATTTTGTTATTGTATATTATAAAATAATCTCAAAATATTTATATCTTTTATTGCAAATACCCTGTTTCTTTTTTTCATCAATATCGTTTTGGTCAGACTTATGAAACATTTTTGATAACAGTAGACTTCTGTAATGCCAGGATGAGTAATTAGAGAAATTATTTAGAATCTTTGAGGTAGCAAATTCAAATTCTTCATCAGGAGAAATTCCTGCTTTTTGTACAACAAATTCCCTATAATTCCAACAATGAACTAAAATGAACCAAAAATAATATTTGCATTTACTACTTTTCTAATAATAAAAATAAGACATTTAATAACATTAGTGACTTACAATTTCTGTCATCTAAATTTAGACACTTAGTGCATAGCATTAGTTCTTTTTTCCAATTACATTCTGCTAAGTGATTTGTAATCCATATCCGTTGATACCATACCCAATAAGATTTTGGATTTTGTTTCAAACAATTTTCGGTAAGTCTTAATTCATTTTGATAAAACTCTTCTAAAAGCTTTTCATCCCTGTTTTTAGTTATATTGCATATTATATAAAGCTCATATATTGATGTTAGGTTTTGCTTATGACTAGTAAATTTAAGATATGATAAACATGCTACTTATATAATACCTATTCAAAATTACTATTTTATGTTAGAAATTTTCCTATTTGAATCTTACATAAATAAACAACATAAATAACAAAAATATGGTATCCCGAACTTAAACTGCTAAACTACAGGGCTTAATATATACATAAAAAGAAGAAAGAAATGTTCTATAAAGTTTATCATAAAATGCCTTGTAACAGAGTTATAAACAAATATTTATGTATGAAATAGATAGCATTCTCCATATAAATATTTTTGGTATTTTAATGTAAGAACCTACTTTGAACAATAATTTGATACTAACTGTTAGCACGAGCATTAGAAATTAGAAATTATAATACAAGGACGTTAAAGAATGTATCTGCACAGATCAAATAAATGCAGTCCATCTTCTATGTGCTCTACTGGAAAATACATAGTTACTTCTTTCATATTCATACAATACAACATATGTTTATAACTTATGTAATATTTGTTTATAACTATAACAAGGGTTTTCCTTGATAAGCTTTATATTTTCTTCAAATATTTTCTTTCTTTTATGCATGGATTAAGCTCTTGTAGTTTGGCCATTGAGCACCCTATATATAAATATTTGTAGTATTATTACATAATAAATATAATAATAAACAATATATTAATAAAATATTAAACAATATAAACAATTTACTTATTATTTAATGCTAGAGTTTAAATTATTATTAATAATTTAGTAGTAAAACATTAAAATTGTTATTTGTATAATTACCAATCATTATTTATAAATGCCTCTCTACGAATGTTCCATAAAGTATAAATATCTGGATTTTGTAATACCATACGTTCAGTAACCGTCATCAGTTCATCGTCATAAATTTTATCTTTCCTCTGTAATATACAAAATTAAATAATTACATTTTAGTAAATTTGACTAATTTCTTTTTTTTACATTTTATAATTCAGTTACTTATTCTTTAACTCTATGAAATTATATAAACATGATTAACGTTGTAATGTGGCATTAACTGTTGTATTTGTGACATTACTTTCTTAAACACAATGCTCATGCCAATTCTATAACGTGACAGTTTTTCAGCCCTTTCCTTCTTCTTTAATGCTTCCTGCTCTGCAGTTGTTCGAACTTTTACTCTGCCGTGCTGAAAATTTATTATTTCTTTACTGTAACTTCTTATTTCATTACTACATCAACTATATAGACTGCATGTAAATATTCCAAAAATATATACAAAATATTGCAATAAAGCCACAAAATTATTTCATTTCTTTATTTATAACACATTACTTTTTATGTTTATACTTAAATATTAATAATGCACCGAAAAATTAAAATTATGTTGAATGTCAACTTTAATTACCATATTGAATATTTTATTAATCTTCTTTCATTAATATATCAGAAATTAATTAACTTTAAGGTTAGGTCATTCAACTTTAAGGTTAAATTTGTCTATTTTTCTTATACAAACACCTCATTTACGAATTAATTTTTTTCAAAATTAATAGATATTATCTATTCTTAATACCTAAAGTAAAACTATAAAAACACTTAATTTTATTTTTATTTCATACACTTAGTCCAGCTAAGCAGATTTACACAAGTTATACGCGTAAGCACACAAATATGCATTACTTAAAAATGTCTGTTCGATTCAAAATTTTACAGTTTCCGTTTCTTTTATCTACAGATAACATGTAAATGACCGACTAGGTATAATGACATAATTTATATGCCTTACTCAATGTGATTCATTGAAGGTACATTTTCACGTGACAGTAAATTCCTGCCACGCTTGCGTATTACGTATCCTTGTACATTACATAACCTTTAAAATTTATTCGTAATAAAAATTTAATAACACACAAATGAAAGTCAACTATTAATATAAATAAACAAAAATTTATAATCAGTTAATTCATCGGTAGTGTCACATTTTTATTTCATAAATAGGAAAAAACTAGCTTATTTAAAATGGAACATTAAATATGAATTTTTTCCCTACATGTTGTAATTTATAAATGTGTAATATTGAACTATAACTGTGTAATACTAAAATGTTTTAAAAAGTAAACAATTTATAAAAATAATAAATTATTTATCGAAGTCAATGCAAGTATTGAATGATATTAGTTATACACTTAATTTACAAGAATATAAGTTTGTATCAAATATTTTTTAATAACATCATAATCGATGATTTCTACATTACGTATTAAAATGAAAATTAAATGTGATTAATGTTTACTTTGCAAAGTTCATTACAAACCACATGTCTTATAATTTGAATGCATAACTCCTTTTACAATTGTTACATTATTAAAAGGTGCAAAGTAATTTTCTCAATAGTAACATATTTAAAGTAGTTAATTTATTCAAAAATATATATAAAATATATAATAAACATTGCACAATGTCTATATTACAAAGACTGTCAAGATATCCCCAAAATTTATATTGTCTGAAAAATGTTATTCAAAGATGTCCGAAACGAAATGAGAGTGTTTTATCGGCGTCTCGACAATCTTCAATATTAAAAACTGTATTTAAAGCAAGTTTAGTAGGGATTTCTGT
Source organism: Frieseomelitta varia (assembly GCF_011392965.1). Lineage (NCBI taxonomy): Eukaryota > Metazoa > Arthropoda > Insecta > Hymenoptera > Apidae > Frieseomelitta > Frieseomelitta varia. Next base: position 960,568 of record NW_025109028.1, on the reverse strand, counting down.
TGGATTTCCAGTTGGTATAGCTATTACACAGGGATACACTTGGTACAGAAATAAGGAAGCTTCACAAACATATCATCTTCAAGGGAAAGAACAGAAAACTAAAATACTTCAAGAAAAACCACCAGTACCCGTTTCTAGAGAGGTAATTTTATACGTTGATTTATATATGTCTAATGTACAGTTTAATATCAGATTGATTTGATCCTCACGCATCAAAATGCTACTTTATTTCATTTTCATGGTAGGTTATCTTTCCAGTGGACATTACAGACTTAAAGTTGACTCTTTATCAATATCAGACATGCCCTTTCTGTTGTAAGGTAAAATATTCATATTTATTATTTGTTTCATAAGTATCAAATTAAAGAAGATGTAATCAATCGCAATATATTCTTCGAGTGACGATGCAAATGTAAAGTTTACTATTTAAATTTTAATTATTATTTTTCTTTTAAATAATGTATTATTATTTTTATAAATTGAATTAATTGTAAATGTGAAACTTTTAGGTCAGAACTTTTTTGGATTATTATGGAATATCTTATGAGATCGTGGAGGTTGATCCTGTATTACGAAAAGAAATATCTTGGTCAACTTATAAGAAAGTACCAATACTTTTAGCAGAAGTCGATTCAGGATATCAATCTTTAAATGATAGTTCAATGATTATTTCCCTATTAGCTTCATATTTGAAAGATAGATCTCAGAAAATTAATGATTTAGTAGACTATTATCCAAGTATAGCGATGCACGATGAAAACCAAAAATTGAAATATGAAATTATGAATAAATATTTCTTGATGTATCAAGAAAATTTGCCTACAAAAACAGATGAGATCATGTGAGAAGATCATGTTTCTTGTATAAAATAAGCCTTAATCTTTTTATGTTGAAGTAGATTGATTACGGATGATAAAACTTTTATATTTTTGCTAATTAATATATTATTTTAGGGAGGAGCGTAAATGGAGGAAATGGGTCGATGATGAATTTGTGCATACGCTATCACCTAATGTGTACAGAACACTTGATGAAGCTTATAAAACTTTCAATTGGTTTTCTGAAGTAAGTAGTTTAATAATAATTAAACATAATAACATATTGAGTAATCAAACAAAAAATGTAATAATTTTAATGTGAATATAAGAATTTTAGAAAAGAATAGAATAAAAAGAAATTTTTTTCTTTAATCAATTAGGTTGGTAAATGGGAAGAATATTTTCCAACATGGGAAAGGTTAATTATGATAAACATAGGTGCTACAGCTATGTGGTTGATATCAAAACGATTAAAAAAGAAGCATAATTTAAAAAATGATGTTCGAGAATCATTGTACGATGGAATTAATAAGTGGTTACGTGCTATTAAAAAACGCGGTGGTACATTTATGGGAGGAGAAAAACCTAATTTATCAGACCTTGCTGTATATGGAGTTCTGAAAAGTATAGAAGGCTGCAGTGCTTTTAAAGATGCTTTAAATAATACAACACTTAACACGTGGTATAATGCCATGACGAAGGAAATAGAAGAACATTCAGGAAGTAAATATTTAATGACTAAATAATATAAATAAAATTTATATTAATAAATATTGTTTATATTAGTTTTCTTAAAATTATAATTTGTTTGTAATTGTATCATTTTGAATATAATAAAGTTAAATTGTGTTATTTCATATTAGTATTACTACCGTAGAAAGAAATGAGATATGTTTCAGATAATAAATTTTGTAAATATGTAGAAATTAAAAAATATATAACTAATAAAACTAATTTAACTAATATAAGAAGAATGTGAAATATAATAATAATATACACAATTTGATAAACAAGAAACATAATTTTTCAAATTCTTTGTATTTTGCCAACGATGGTCGTAAGAAAGAACAGTAAATAAAGAAAATCTTCAAGTCAAATTTATAAAACTAATTTACTTTTATAGTAAAGTTTTCAAACTAGGTTTAAGAGATATCTAAATATTTTACTTTTAAAAGAAGCTCAAACAAGTAATGAAAATATTGATTTATAATGTTAAAAATTGGTGCAATGAAATATCATTGAAATGTTTAAAAAAAATTAAATATTTTATTAAAATAAAATTATATATATTCTTTTCTGTATATAAATTTTTATGATAAAATATATTAAATTTAAAATATAATTTATATAATTACATTTTAAACGATTTATATTATAAAAATGTTATTAATCGTATTATATTTATATTATAAAAATTGTATTAGATTTATATTATAAAAACGTTTAATCGTCAAATTTTTTTTTATTCTTGAGTTGAAAATAGATATAAACTCATAAGCAATTTTAAAAATTAATAAGGATAAATTTGAAATCGTTAAAATCTGAAATTTATTCATAATTAATATTAATATTTACATAATTACATAAATGTATATAATAATTATATAAATTTACATTCATTATGATTAATTTTACTATGATTAATGATTGTTTCATTTTTAAAAAAATGCTAATTTTATACAAAATAATAAATATATTAAATATTGATTATTATGTCCTATTATTATCCTATAATACGTAAAATGTTCATATCATATCTATATGAAACAAGAACATGCTTTTTTATTTAAATTGCACAAGCTATCTGACGATATGTTAATGAAAATCCCTTATTTTCAATTTCTCCCATTTCATCGCCATCTGTGATAACATATAGTACAAATGGTTTGGAAAAAGCTAAAAAAAAAAAGAAGTTATTAATTTATGTCATTACACATGTGCATATTTTATGCATTTATTTTATATATATAATTCACTACATCAAACACACATAGCAATACATAAAATTTTCATGTAAATTTTGTACATAAAAACAAAATATTATGTACTTACATGTTTTTGTTACGAAACCATTACCACAAAATCGTTCTGTATCAACTGCGGCACCATTTTCGAATGGATGTGGAATAATAACAAAGTCTTTTGTGCAAGCCGTACCTTCTTCTGCTGCATCCACAGTACCTATTTATTAATCAATAAGTAATTAAAATAATCAATACTATAGAAGTACTTATTTATTTTCATTTAAAAAGATTGTTTATAAAAATAACGAATTAATTCTAATTATTTTACTTTTATGTGTACAGTATAAACTTCATTAGTTTCATTACTTTCATGATTGCAAAAACAATTACTTATTACTGTATTACTTTAAATGATGGAAATATTAAATTTGAGTTAAATATACATAATGTAATAAAAAATTAATAGACTAAAAGTATTCTAATATTTATTAAGAAAATTTTTATCATGTAATTATGTATTTCTATAAATGTTCAAATACTTTGCTTTGTTTTCTAATACTATAATTATCTTACTGTTGTTGATGTAATTATTATTAATAAGTAATTGATTAGAACATATTACATTATCATATTACATTTTATGTATCAAAGTAATTGATTATCATATTACATTTTACCTAATAAGGTAGGATCAATTGCACCAGTATCTCCAGAAACGGTAAATGAATTTGAATTTGTTTGAGACCATTCAATACCACAATATCCTTGGGCCATTCTTACACATACACCATAATTCGTATTTGCTATTTGCCGTGTACCTATTACTGGTGCTAAAACAATATTGGATTAATAATATAGTTAATAATCAAATAATATTTTAATATATACACAATAATATAAATAAATATATTGTTAACAAATAAATAAGTTAATTGCTATGTAATTTTTACAAATTTTATTAGTTATGGTACCTCTTGGATTTTGCGTTGTGCCATAATTAAAACTTGTTACGGTACCCGAGACACTGTCATAATACTGTAAACATCCATTTGGTGCTGTGAAAAGAATTCAATGATCAAAATTATTAACTTAAAATAATAATATTGTAAATAATATTAATAAAATTTTAATATTCAATGTAATTGAATACAATTGTTACATTAACAATTGATTTTACTTTAAAATGACAAAAATATCTATAGTTCATAAATTGAAAACTTAACGTAACTTTTTTATACAAAAGACTAAAATTTTTTTAAGGTTTAAATATTAATTATGGAATATAATATCTATTTTAAAAAAGCAGTAAAAAGTTTATAATGTACATGCCTTTATACGTGGAATCACAAGGTAATTGTTGAATTCTTATATTCCAACGACGATCCGTAGCATACTCAGGATTGGTATCAATTGATAGCATAATAGGTGTATCACCATTGAAATCTATATATACTGAAAAATTTAAATCAATAGAAAGATTGATTAGTGCTAAGTGTTATAAGTATCATTAATAATTAATTTATAAATGTAGAATATCGTCACATATAATTAATTTACAAATGTAGAATACCGTCACATATAAACACAAATTTATTAAATAACTCCGTTTTCTAATAATTTTGTTTAAATTATTAATTATTTTGTTATTCATAATTCGTAAATTTAATTTTTTTCTTAGACAAGATGTTCTTACAAATATCAATTGTCTTCTTTCAAATCAAGTATATTAAATATTTATGATTTGAAAGAAGGCAATTGACAATTGCATCTAATTACTGTTAATAATTTTATTTGTTACCATGTTGATTTGCATTTTCTCCACAAATTCGAGGTACCGTATTCCCTGATCCAGAAACTGAAAGGGAATCAAAATCACAAGTCCCACTGGCGTCTGGTGAAGCAAGAGTAAATTCCAAGAAATCCAAACGTAACTAGAACCAATTTATGATATTATAACTTTATTATAAGTAATAATAATTATACAACTTTTTATAAGAATAAAGTAAATTAGGTGTTAATTCAATTTTATAATAGTTTTATATTTAATCAATATTTAACTTATAAACATATTTTGATAACTCACTTGGCATATATTTGAATTACAACGTTGCACTGTTATTGTACATCGTCCTTGTCCCTCATAAGTTGTTGGATATTCAGGATTTGTAAAATATGTATTATTTACATTTGTTGTGGAGCTACATGTTTTCTGAACTATAAACATTAGTTTTAAATAAATTCACTAAATTTTATAAAAAACAACTTAAATTTTTTAATTACTTACAAACACAGCAAATACCAAGTCCATTTGCACAGCTACCAGAGGGTGTCCCACCATAATGACGACATTCTCTTTTAGTAAAACAGGTACCGTTTAAATTGTTGCTAGCAAGGCACTGGGAATTCGCAAATCGAATAACACTGAATAGCGGGAAAACTGTTTAAAAATTAATTTCATAATTTTATATTAGTTTATACAACATAAGTATTTATATTAAGCTATATAACAAAAATAAATATATAATTATTCTGAAATATCAATTGTATTTTATAAAATACATTATTTCAAAGTGCAATACATTAAAAGCTATTTCATTCATTTTTCTGTTTACTTACATCTGCCGCGAGACATCGAATTTTGAATTTCCGTGATATTATCATCATCCAATCGACAACTAACGACATTTATAAAAAGGAAAATTGTCAAGTAAATCACGCGCAACATCTCTCAAATTGTAACTGTTTGAAACGCGCTCAATTCTTCTGACTATTTCGTTCAACGGTACTTGGGAAATCAGACCAATTAGCACGTAAATGAAAACCAACTTACTATCTACTGATATTTATATAACTGAATTCACAAGCCATTTGATAAAATATATTATTAAATAATTTTTAATTAATAACATAATAAATTGTTTAAATATGTCATTTTATATTTTAAAGCTCTTTAAATTAAAGTAAACAATTTATATAATATTAATCTTAATTTCCAAGTATTGATAACTGATAACTGATAAGATAATTGATAACTGATAAAATAAGATATGTATTAAAGAAAATAATATGTACTAAAAAGCAAATAAAAAAGCGAGTAGAATATAAATTTAGTGCAAACAGATCATACGATCTGCATCATGCGATCAAACAGATCGTTACGATCATAGAAACATGTAATTTATATAGCATTATGCGATTATTGCAACAATCAAGTTTATATAGCATACGATCTTGCTATTAGAAATACAAAGTTGCCGAATCGTACAATGTTCACGATACATTGATATCAAATCAATGATATTCGTTTATACTAGTCCCAATATAGATTATCTACATTAAATTACTTTAATTTAAGTTAAATTTAAATTTATAATTTATCACGGTAAACGTAATATCGTAATTACACAATTCAAATTAATGAAAGGTACTAATTTGAAATTTTATTCACTGTTCTGCAAAATGGACAGTAACCATGTCGTAATAAAGCCAGTTCATAGTCATCCAAATGAAATAGCTAAAAAGAATGATAAAAAAATTATTACATTTCTTCTAATTATATGTTTTGCAATACTATTAATTTTTATTTGACAACATAAAATTTATTTGCAATAAATTTACCATAAATAATAAATATAATACCTTTAAACAAGATTTACAAAATGTAATTTGTAGATCAGGTAAAAGATTTTTGAAATATTTTGTTCTAAATGGCTTTGGCCATTTAACAATTAATACTGTACATGGATCCATACTTTTTAGAACATTTCTTCCTACAATTATAGTAGAAGAACTAGATTTTTCCTAAAATGAATAAATTTAAATCTATTTTATTTATATAACAATATGCATTTAAATAGATCATTAAATGTCAAAAATGTTATTCAACATTATCATATTATTAAGTTTATTAAATCTATCTGTAATTTGTAAAATTATATATTAATTACTATTATATTTGTGTATAGCAATACCTCGTATTTCATTAAACGTGCTGTAAAAAGATCTATTTCAGGTGTCATAGAAAATTGATCTGTGTTTGTAATATCATCAGACGATGATAATGACTCATTTATTAATTTTTCTGCTTCTTCATCAGAAATATTTTCTTCTAATTCAAATTCGACCAATGGTAAAATTTCTGCAATTTTTACAAAAATGTTACAATTTTTTTATAATTTATATCTACCAAAAATATTATAAAATTAGTAATGTAGTGTAATATATTTTAATATATTATTTTTAATATATGTTTTAAAAAGAATGGTTTAAATAGTTATAGATTATACTTAAAATATAAAAATTACATTTTATATGTTCAAGATTTATACATTTTTCACAAAAAAAAAGGAATTTGATTATTTTAATGAATATGAAAATTCATTAGAATTTTTTGAACATAGTACCTACCAAACATTACAAAAGAATATTGAAATTTTAGTCCGCACTGTACACATTGCCCCTGATTGTTTGAGGGTAATAAAGGATTAAACGTCGAACATTTATAGCAAAGTGGCAAAAGTTCTTCAGGATCTCTATAAGAAGAAGCTCGTGCATTTAAACTTGAAATTTCTAACTGGCTAAGTTGATTTGTCGGAATTTTTGTTTTTCGTAATTTTTCAAGTAATTGCATAATTAATTTATTAGCACCAAGAAAAGAAGCTTGTTTTAGTAATGTATATATTATGGTAAATTTTGAAACTCCTTCTACTTGTATATTTTCAGTTTTAGTTAAAAGAAATCGTGCAATATTGAAAAGAGCTTCTGGCATTAATGATGTAAACGGTTCTTCCTAAAAAAAAGAAAAAATATAATTGTGTAATTCTTCTTATTATTTTTCTACAATATCGTGACATATTATTAACGAATGACTTTTTAATTATTTATTTAAAATTTTTAATGTAATTATAAAGTATATGTGACATATTACAAATTACTTACGATGTATTTATGTATTTCGTGATATGCATAATAAATTTCAGCCTTTTCGTAATATTGGAAAAACATTGTTTTCAATTCATCCATGGTTCTATTAAGATTTAAACTAATTTGAGATAAAAGCCAATAAAAGTAAGAAGCATCGCGAAATCTCTTCTCACTAACTGCATTTTTAGCCAACATTATTAAAACCATTACAGATTCATCTGATTGTCCAGCGATCTGAAATGCTAAAAAACTGAATGAATGTTTTAATTTTTTTAAAAATTATATTATTATTTCACATAATTTAATACAAACAAATGATAAATTTTTTTTACATTTCAAACTGTCTTCGCATATTGCAATTAAATTTTATTCAAACAAATAAATTTTGGTAAAATTTCATTTACCTTTTTGTGCTTCAGAGAAATGGCCCGTTTCTGCCAACCATCTAGCATATGGTCCATATATTCTTGCTTTCAATTTGGGATTCCTTTCAGCTAATTCAAATGCTTCTGGCCAAGCTTGAGCTTCTACTAAAACATCTGCTACATCGGGATCATCTCCTAAGCGACTAAAAATTTCTGCTGCACCATGAGTTGCACCCAATTTTTTCAATTTTTTTGCAATTATAGTTAAATTATCTCTATCTGCCTTGTCGAGTTGTCTGCCAACTTTGATTAACATATCAATCCAACCATATTCAGCAATTATATTTATAGCGCGATCAACATCTCCTGCTGAGAGAAACATTTCTGCTGCAGCACGAGGTTCCCCAAGACTTTTGGCCCATTCTGCTCGTTTTCGAAGTAAAATTGTACGATCCTGAATATATATTATTGAAATAAAATTTTTACTTTTATTATTTCCAATTTTAATGTATCATTTTAACATATATCGTGCCCTGTGTAACTTTATAATCAATTATTACTATAATATAATGTAACATGACAATATCTTTTATAAAATTTGCATCTATATATATACTCCTTTCATCATTCATATTTTTATAAAATTAGAAAATAGTTTACATAGGAATTACATTACATTACAATGGAATTACATAAGACACTTTGTATAAAAATAATATAGAAACTTGAATAAATATTACTAAATAATTTCTTGACTAACCTGATTGTTGCCACTAACAATAAATTCTTGTGCAATGTCAAACATACGTAAATCAGAATACATAGCTAATGCATACTGCTGTAAACCAGCTTTTTGGAAAAGTTTTGCAGCATCTTTTAACTTTCCCATAGCAGCTGCAGCAGTGGCCATGCATGCTTCTCTTCCCCATTCTCCAGATTTAAGTTTTTCTTCCACTTCAGATAAAACTTCTATGTATTTCAAATTTTTTATTCTAGCAAAGGAAGAGTATGCAATATTTAATTCCAAATTTTCTAAAGCAGCTGTTCCCAGAGCAAACCAGTCAGAATCTGCTACTCCAAGACATGCTATGTTATAAGCATTAGAAAATAAACCAATATCAATATATTGGTACATAAATAACGATAAGGGTACCTATGTATAAATAATATTTTAATTATTAACATGTATATTATTATACGTTACATTTTAAATTATATATTATAAATTATGTTATGTTTTACATATTGCTATTTTCAAAATATAATATTTTGTACAAAATTTTCTTTCTTAATAACATATTCCAAAATAAAAATTTACCTCTAATGTGACAATAGAAGAACCGCTTAAACAATATATTTTTGATCCATTGTTAGCCATAACAAGCCCGGAAAATTTTTGTCTATATTCCGTAAAATTACCTACTTTAATTGTCAAATATTCTCCACTAGAAAAACACATTATATCTTCAAAACTATTATTAAATGCCACACTATTTACATTTGGAAATTCTTGGAGCTTCTCTTCTGTATATAAATCAAATACATGAAGAACTCCATGATCACTAACAACAGCAAGCTTTTCTTTCAATGAACTGATATCAAGACATCTTACTGAACCCTCAATTTTTATTAAATATGCTGGAAAAGGATTATCTAAATATATTTTCACTATGTAGCTAGTGTTTAAACCTATAAAAATAGGAAACAAGAATTATTAAATATTTTATTTACTTACCAAAAATTAATAAAAAATCATTTTCATGTAGATCATGTATATTAATATTAAAAAAATAATTAAATTGTATTAATAAGTAGCTTAGTTTTTGTGAAATAACTGATCTTCAATGAATTAATAATTTTCTTAAAACTAATAAACTAATTATATAAAATTAATTTATCTTTTATTAAATTTTAGTTTTTTTATTATGAACGTTTTTTTATTTAATTAGTTATATATTATAAAAGTATTTTATTTACTTTTACAAAAATTTTATCATACAAACCTATAATAAGGCACTCTTGTCCAATTGGTCCACCAACAACTTTTATATAAGTTACAAGTCCATCTAGTATCCATTCCCTTTCTATTGTACCATTAAATGATAGACTTTGTAATCGTCTTTCTGTACACAAAATTAAATTGTTCGTAGTAACAACAAGTAAATTACAATTTAATGCTTGATTTAATTTTTCATATATACGATAATGCATTCCATCATTAGAATTTGATGGTTCATAAATTATTACACGTTCTGATAACTGAACTGCTAATCTGTTTTTATACACAGCAATACGATGTATCTAAAAATAGAATAACAAATTTTATAATGTATTTTATTTACTAATATTTTCAGTGTATTATTTTAATTTAAAAATCAAAAAGCGAATTTATATCTAAAATTATATTTAATATCAAACTATTTTGTTTACTTACCAAATCTTTACACTTAATGCGAACTTTTTGATTAGTAATTAAATTTTGTATTATTACATCAGTCATATTTTCTCTATATGCATATCTATCTCCATATAATCCATGTATAACGTCCCAAGATAAATGTAAATATGTTATTGTACCATCTTGACAACCTAATGCCTATATAAAAAACACGAAACAGCTTTGAAAATAATTCTACAATTTATTAATTACAAGCATTGGAATATACAGTAAAATAAAAATAATTATAAAATTATAAATTCAAGAAGATAAGAACTATAAAATTAAAATTTGAATAAATTAAAAATTGAATAAAGAAAGAAAATCCTTAATTCGTACAACATGTGTAGAAGTTGGATGTACAGCACAACTCCAAACCCAAGAGGAAAATGTACCACCAATGTTCATTAATTGTATACCATCATATGTCATTAATATACATTGTTTGTTACTTCCAGAAACTAAAATATATTGACCGCCAGCAAAGTTACACATTTTAAGAGGGATAAAATTGAGCGATCTATCTTTTCCAAATGGTTTGCCTAAAATTGAATAAAACGATAGGATCCCGTTCCATTCTGCAATACAGAGAACATCTGTTGAATCTTCCCTACGGATAATATGAAAATTTATTACTAAAATTTGTTATTTGCTAATTCTTTATAAAAAATATTAATAATAATTCTTTTTACCATTGACGATTCCACAACAAACTCCAAATAGGCACACCATTTTGTCTCTCAATTCGTGTTTGTTCTTCTCCATTCTAGAATATTAAAATAAGTTTAATACAATTTGTGTAAAATTAAATTTTTAAAATGTTTTCAAAAATCATATGCAATAATTGATAATAGTAAATAATAAAATAATATTTAAAGAATAGAATAATATCGAATGTACATTTATATTAACAATACACAACATACAAAACTTTTTACATTATGTAAATTAATTTAAATTGTATTACATAAAAAGGACAAACTTTATTTCTAATCGACACATAGCCAGATGCTAAGCCAATCGCTAAATATTGTCCATCGCTTGTCCAAGCACAACAATTTACTCTTCCTCTTGATTTATGCTTTACTACTGCTTTCTGTTCTGGAGACCAAAATGCTATGTCTGACAAAGAACAACTTAAAAGTTGGTGTGATACTGGATTGAACTGCATAGCTTGAACAGCTTCATTATGTCTGAAACATATCACAAAAATATAATATACAGAAAGTACAACAGATGTAAATTCAGCATTCTAAAATATAAGAGAAACTAAAATATTTACAGAAACATTTAGCATTAAAAGTTAAAGTGAAAATCATAAAAAATAAAATTGTCAAGATTTATGTTTATGTTTATATAAATCTTTTTCTTATTTTAATGTACTGAATTCATATTTATTATTTTTCATATATAATACAACAATCTTATTGTATAAGAATTAATCATTAAATTATTCAAACACAATCTCATAATTGTGTTGTATTAAAAAATAGAAAATTTGGTTTTAAGTAACAAAATAAAAATAGCTTACGAATATTTAAGTATGCCCTCTAATCTTGATGTCCAAATAATAACACTTTTGTCAGCACTGCCTGATGCGAACTTTTTACCATCTCTTGCATAACATACACAATAAACTATATCCTTGTGTCCTACAAAGTATAAATAGAAATATAATTCATATTTTATTAAATTGGATCATTTATTTGGTTTTACAAGTTCTTTTACCTTTTAATGGTTGAATCAAAGTACCTTCGTTAGTTTCATAAACAAGAACTTGCTGTCCAGCAGCAATAACTAACTGAGTTCCATCCGGATTAAAACATAAATCATATATACTGCAAACATTGCAAAAATATTAATATAATAATAAGTAAAAAATAAGTACAAAATAATGTATAAAATAATATAATAATGTATAAAATAATACAATAAAGCATCTTTTTATGTTACGCAAAATTTTTATATCAAAAGATCAGTAATTAACAAATTATTAAGGGCATAAAATAAAAATTATTACTATCAATAAAGAGATTCTAATTTTTGTGAAAAAAAGATTCTTTGCTTATATATATATACTTATATGTTACAAAACAATAAATACATTTAAAGCGTAATGAATGATAAAAGTATAATTATTAATATTGTTTAAAACGATTGTTAATTTAAAAATATAACTACTATTTGTTATTTACAAGTATTTATAATAAACATTAAAAATTTTGAATTATTCCATATCCAAACATTACATTTACCATCGTTCGGATTTATCTTGAACCTTATCAACCCAAGTAGGAGAAGCTTTCATTGTTTCTTCTATTCATTCACATGTACACATATACATATGGAAAACTTAATTTTACAATAAAATTTTACACATTATTTCACTTTGTATAAAAGTTTGTTTTTATGGTTTCCACGGAAACAGTTAAAATGGCGGCATATATGAAAAATAGATTAAAACTTTAATTCGCGAAGGAGCAGCAATAGTTGTTTTTCATTGTGTAAAAAATTAATACAGATATTTTATAATCATATACATGCAAAATTGAACATAGTAGCAAAATTAAATTTATTCAGCATTCGAACATTTTAAAGATATAAACATCATATGTACACACACACACACACACACACACACACACATATATATATATCTTCTTTCAAAAAATTAATTATAAAGATATATACATACATTAGAAGGATAGAAAGAACATACCTTGTAATGAACACAAATCTTATGCTTTTAGTATGAATGTATTTGCTTCCAACATTTCAAAATGTATTTGCTTTTTCATATAAAATGATTCTTTAACCAATTAACATTTATATTAAGATAAAAACAATTAGACAGCTTTCATTCATTTTACATCATCAGCTTTACAATCCAAATAATTTTGACTACCTGGAATTGTTTTTTATATACATAATAATAATAATCATAATGACAATAATTTGACAATTATAACTTTATTACAAAAGGATTCAATTATACATATCAGAATTTTACAATATATTAGAACATAAAATATTCCAAAATAAAAACCAAATAGGAAACATTGTGGAAATTGTCACATTGTATAACCAATTTCCATAGATCATTGAATCCATAATACTGAAAACAAATGCTTGCTTTATAGCACGATATCCCCGAAACAAAATCAAGGGCAAAGAATCAGAAGAAAAATTCACGTATGTATAACACATTATGATTAAACTTGCAATCATAAATGGATGTAGAGAAACCCACCCAAAAGAAAGCATTCTGTGAAACCTGTAACATAATTTTGTTATAAATTTATTAATTGTAAATAATATTTCAATTTTTTTTAAATTCTATCTTTTTTTTAAATATAAAAGAATTGAAAAGCAATAATTTGTAATTAATCAAGTACAATATTTTAAATATTTTAATGTAGTAATTACTGTAGTAATTGTGTTTGAATCTAAAACGAATTTAATCTTCGAAGTATACTTACTTGGTGAAATTTTGTTTCGGCATGATTGGTAGAATAAATACATAAGGTACATAAATTACAGCAGCAAGAAGTGCTAAGGAAAAATTATGCATTGCTATACACATTAATACAGTGCCTAATTCCACTAATGCAATCACACAAATTAAAGCTGCATTTTTATATTTAATTTGTCTAAAAGTAATAAAAATTCATTTAAGTACAATTTGTAATAGTACGAGTTAATACATTAATACAAGTATTACCTTCTAGAATAAAATGGCCATATTAATGTTAAGATAGTTATTGCCACAAAACCAAAATATATTGAATCCTCTGTACGAAAATCCATTTTTTTACCAACATAAGTAAGTGCGAATGGGGATGTTGCAATCGCAACGCCACAAATATGAGCCCACAATATTTCTGATGTAATGACGCCAATATCAAATCCATTATCCTATAAAATACATTATAATTACATAATACTTCGTTATATTAAATTAATAATTTGTTATATTAATATTATTTATACATTAAGAGCGCAATCAAAGAAACAAACCTTTGATTGTTTAACAACAGTGTTTTTCTTATCTTCTGTAGAAGCAGATACTTGAAGTCTTTGCCACATAGAAAATGCTTTTACAAATATTCCACCAATAATTAAAGCTAAAGATCTTATGTAAAGTCCTAAAATATTTTTCCAGGAGTAATCATTTATATCTCATTACTAAATATATATGGACAAACTGTTTATGTATATAATTATATATTACAATGAACTTTATTTTTCAAATAAAGTTTGCAAATTCTTCGATGATTTTTTAATAACATATTTTTATTAGCAAGTATTCTTTCATTTCATTATATAATATTTTACTCACCAATAGAAATATAGGTATCTGTTGATGGAAGCAGATAAAAAAAATAAGATTGATGAAAACGTTCTAATAAATTATTTAACGATCGTACTATACTTTCCACAATACGACCAACTTGATAAAAATTTCCGTCAGAACTTTGTTGACCAGGTTTCTCAAAACCTTCTAAGGTAATTGCTTCAATACCAAATCTAATATTAATAAAATATGAGTTAATTATAAATCAAACCAATCAAATAAAATATATAATCTAGAACACTTTTCGTATGTATTATGCAGATTAACGCCATTAATTTTTGCAACATTGTGAACATTTTGAAAAGTATGCTGAATAGAAAACATGTTTCTAGATTTGTAAATGGTATCATATATATATATATATATGCATATGCCAAGATATTATAAACAACAAATTGACAATGATTCTTTCATAACTGTATTATAACTGTATACCTGTGGAAAAGTCCATGATTTCCTGTTGGAATTCCAGTAGCCTGACTTGTAATCATCATTAAAAGCGTATTAAAATGATACCACCAATTCTTAAACTTATTTTTATATTTAACATCGAAACGTCTTTGGAATGATTGTCGAATTCCTTCTTTAGCTATCATATTTTGTGCCAAGTTAAAAAGATCTAAATTAGGTAGTCGACCATTTAATCCTTCTATCTAGAAAACAAGAAAATTCTATATTATTCTAGACAGAACAATATTTTTCAGAATTTTAGACTTTTAAACATTAGAAATATCTTTTACTTATTTTCACAGTTCAAAATTTTAATTTTATTAGATGAAGAGTGTATAATTGTAATTAAATAAATTACTGAAAGATTTTTGTATATAAATTTATGTTAATGTTCAAATTTTACAAAAAAAAGAAGAACCTTTCACTATTTATTACTTGTTAGTAGTTAAACTCTAAAAATCTACTCTTAGTAATTAAATTCTAATTAGAATTGAACAAAAAGAAAAATTAGAATATACTTTAACATCAATAGATGCAATCTTCATTGAATGTAATTCCAAATTAATAGCAGTTTGAATGGAACCAGCACGACCAGGAAGATCTCCAGATATAAGTACACCTCCATTACCACTTGTAACTCCATGATATGCATCCAACCATGCTTGTATTCCTAATTGTTCATGTTCTGTTATTAAAAATATGATATCCTTTGCCCAATACTTCTGTTCTATAATATTAAAATAAAATTGTTTAATATATTACAAAAGATATAAAAATATAAACTAAATAAACTTCTACTTATTATTATATTCTCTTCTATGATTTTCTATGTGTAATACAAATATGATATTTTCTATTTATTGTACATAGAATGTTATCAAGATTATTTTTAAAATATTTAATTATATTTTATGCAAATACTTACTCCTACAAAATTTAGCAAATGCAAGAAGAAGAGCAATGGAAGGTGCAGTATCTAAATAAATACTGTGAATTGGTCTAAAAGGAACGCTAACGACAATTGCTTCTGTACTAGCTGCTCTTGGAGCTCTTATAATCCCATATATATTCTGGCCTATAAACTATAAAATATAATAACATTTATATTTGTATTAAACATTTGTATCTTAAATTTTCATATCTTCTAAAAACTTTTCTTCCTTTGATAATATGAAATTCACTTAATAAATAATTTTAAGAAATATCAGAAAAACCTCCTAATGAAAATAAAAGATATTTTTATTTACCTGTTGTTCTTGAAAAGGGTATATTAATGTGAAATTATGCGTAAAAACATCTAAATGAAGTTGATTTAATTTAGCAGCCAACCATGCATATGGCATCACATCAGGATATCGTTTCATTTCATTGATTAAGTGTGTATAATATTGTTTCGTTGTTTGTTCCAAGTTACTTTCTTTAGTAACTAATCCTGGCAATAAAGCATTCTCGGAAAAGTAGGTATCTATATGTTTAAAAAGTATATTTAAAATTTCTATATTACTACTAATATTAACTAAAAGTAACTGATTTAGTTACTTTTTTATATATACAAAGTATATCTGATTTTTATTTCAATTCTACATAATATTATGTTTAATTACTAACTTGTTAATTCTGCACTATACATCTTTATAAATTTAGTAAATGAAATAAAGTTCAGAATTATTTTAATAAGATATGTTAAAAAAAGAATTGTTACATTTATATTACAAATTGTTACATGTTACATTAATAAATAATGTTTTTCTTATTTTAATCAGAATTATTATGTATAGTTGATCAAACAGTATTATGTATAGTTGATCCATATACAAAATATTTGAACACCATAAAATAGATATACCATGTTAATGTATGCTGAACACACTATTGATAATAAACTAAAACTAGTTTTCTAAATTTTATTTCATTTCTATATGACTATAATTAACAAAAATAAACAGTATTTGTGATATTAATTACTTACTTTATCGATATAAAACATAACCTAATTTTGATTTATGCAATTTCTCTTATACTTACTATCGTTGAATATGGGTAGAGCAAGAAGTAATATCCAAACAATGCCACTGATATATAAGAAGAAACAGAGTGGCCGTTCCCATTTCAATAAAAATTTTATTATTTTTCCAGATCCTGCTCTAGGATCCGTCAACAATCCCATTGTCAATTCCTATTCTATTCGTTTGTGCTATATGTATTCATGGTAAACAATCACAATTTCCTTGATAAATCTAGCGAATTAATTGCGTTATCAAAAATTAATCATTTGATAATTCAAATGGCTGATGTTTATTAATAATAATAAACATCGAGTACATATCAAGTTACTGAAACACCCTATAGATTACAGATACTGAGGCGATTATCACTATTTGCTTCCTATCATCGCTCTTCGGCAACTACCACAGCGAAGACCGTTGATTAGTAATGTCTGTATAAGCAGAATTTAATGTATTGTACTGAAAGTTTCTTATTAGTATCTGAAAAACTAATAAAAGCCAAAATTTTATATTTCCTTCCCATCCTCTTCTCAAAATTTCATGTCGTATCGACGACAGAGGTCATTCAAAAGAATATCATAATAATTAGAATATCATAATAATTATGTAACTGATATTAGAGAAAATAA
This sequence comes from Frieseomelitta varia, assembly GCF_011392965.1. Classification (NCBI taxonomy): domain Eukaryota; kingdom Metazoa; phylum Arthropoda; class Insecta; order Hymenoptera; family Apidae; genus Frieseomelitta; species Frieseomelitta varia. Next base: position 942,622 of record NW_025109028.1, on the reverse strand, counting down.
ATTTCATATTAAACTACTTTTAAAAATGTTTAAACAATTTAACTATACTCAAAACTTTAAAATATTTAAAATTTTGCTCGAAATAATATTCACACGATATAGAATATACATTTATTATAAGAATGTGGAATGTAACAAATACATTTTTGTACCTTATAATTAGTATTTACAGTATGAAGGGAATTTTAAAATAAAATCCAAATATTTTCAAAACAATAAAAAATACTAAAATATATACAGGATGTTCGCCGATTTACCAGTCAGCGTTTTTTCCGTAAACGTTAAGTATGAGAAAAAAAGTGAAAGAGGAAAAAGTAATACTATTTTTTGCAAGCAACAAAATGATATTGTTTGCAAAAGTACTACTTTTTCTTCTTTCATTTTTTTTCTCATACTTATAGTTTATGACAAAAAGGCTGACTAATAAATTCACAAACATCCTGTATATAAAATATATTATATATACACATGTATACTTTTTTTATACATATCTAACTACGTTATTTTTTTAAAATACTAATCTTTGGTATCATTTTTTGTATTATGGAAAAAAATTGAACTAAGACAAGAATTCCATTAAAAATAATAGAAATATATATAATACTGAAAAATGTTTGATATATATATATGTATATATTATCCATATTTCACATGCACACACATAATAGTTCCTAAAATCTTCTGCAAACAAAGAACACATTGCTACAGATCATTAGGTTCTGATGTTATTAGTGGGAAGTTCTGTGTATCTATAAGTAAATCTTCATTTATATTTGCTTTTTCTTCAGGTTCAAATTCATCCACATCTTCTCCATCAGTTATTACTTGAGGACCAGTAGATTTATATTGAAATGCAGAATGTGATAAATCAACTTCAACAGGAAATAACGTGACAGAAGATAATAAATCTCGGGTGCTAGAATAATATTTCGCTAAACCAGCTGCGAATTTCTGCAATTGCCATACAACATCTTGGACATGTTTATTGTCTAATAATTCTAGTTTTACAAGTACGTCCGATCTAAGTTTTGCAAATCTTGCACGAGCTTCTTGTCGACATCTTAAGACCAGACGATATTCATAATTTCCTGTTTCTACTCGATAAAGAGGTTCTTGTAATGATACATAACTTTGTTCTTCATCATCTAATTCTCTCACTTTCAAACAATAAGAAAGATATTCAAATTTTGCATCGGCATATTTGCTTATGGTTAATCGAGTATCTGGAATAGCTTTGTGAAGATATGTGCCTAAATCATTCAATATAGGTTTTAAATTTTTTAATGTCATTATTCCATATTTTTCCATTTGCCTATGTTGTTCGCCAAATTGTCTGAATGCTTCACTAGCCCGTGGTTGTGGTTCTTTTACTCCTATCGCAGCGAAGGCATCTCCAAATACTAAAACATGCAATATATTTGAAATAACGGAAAATATTAATATATTAATTAAAGTTTTATAAAAATACCTTTGTACACTTGTATTAAGTCAAAAAAAGCATGTAAAGTAGCTTTAGCATGAGAAACTAAACCTCTATATAAATTTTCTGTGCGCTGTAATGTCATTAATCGTTGCACAAGTGCATCATTACAAAGAATAGCACGTGATAATCCAAGTGCATCTGCTGTTGCACTTCCCATTCCTTCAATTAACCTATGTTTCACCTGAAATTAAACTTAAGTATTAGAATCGTATAATCATTTGTTAATAGTAATAAATACCTTATTTTTAAATAATAAATACCTTTTTTAAAGCTATATCAAGAGTACGACCTTGTTTGGGATCAGCATGTAATTTGTTATAATTAATACTGACTTGAGAATTTGAAGATTGTATCATTTTTGCAACTTCTATTTTTGTTTTTCCTCTAGCTGATACTCCATTTATTGCTACAACTTCATCTCCTGATTGTAAAGTACCATCTATTGCTGCAGGTGTATTATCAAAAATTTGTACAATGTACAGACAAGGACATAGTGGTGCTCCACCTCCAATACTTATGCCTATAAGATTATTGCTATCTTTTTGTATCACAACATTGCCAGAAGTTATGGTCATACCCCTGCATAAATTAATAAAACAAAATAATGTGTTAATATATTTGTATAATATTTATTTCAATTATATTTTATTTCCACATTTATATTCATAAAATAAATAACAAATATATTTATTACAATAGCAACAATAATAAATTAGTAATATATTTTATAAATAATTATATAATAATATAAATACACAGTATACTATACATTTATATAAAACTATTTACAAATATTATTATTTATTATATACATATAACAAATCCCAGCGATACAAGAAAGGGATGGTTCTACATAAAAAAAAATAAATCGAAAATAAAGAATAAAATTTTTTTGTAAAACGTTTTGTTTTTGAGAAGACTGAATTTGAAAATTTATCGAGCATACTGGAATTTGTCCAATTCTAAATGCAACAAGAAAGAATAATTAACAGGAAATACAAGAATAAGTAAAAAACGTGCAAAAATAAACAACATAGAATAAAATTTTTCATTTAATTTTATTTTTATAAAAATAAACTTTGAATGTATTTCGCTAAAAATTACGCTTGGTACATGTGTACTTGTATTTTATTCTACATTTTTGGCTTATTTTTCAACTTATTTTAGGATAAAATTCTACTAATCATTCATTTCTGCCAGGTTCAGAATTAGCCAAACTCAAGTATACTTGATAAATTGTTAAATTTAATTTTCTCAAGAACTAAACCTTATATGAAATTTTATTCTTCTTTTTCGACTTTTTTTTTAATGTAGAATCATCCACTTCCCAATTTTACTATCGATGCTGGGACACCCTGTATAATAAATTATATTACTATAATATATAATATATATATTTAGCATTCAAAACTGTGCATAGTACTAGATATAAAATAATTTTAAAAGCTTATACTGATAACATATTATAAAATAAAGCTAAGTAAATAAGAAATAATAAAACAATTCAAACACAAATTTACGTTGAATTATCATTTAAAAAATCCTTACCTGAATATTTTGATAATAATTAAATGTTTAAAAATATTATACTAAAAGGTATTGAATTTCTATAAAACACTATAAACAAATTAATATTAAAATATAACTTTAACAGTAAGCACATGATTATGAAAACTTACGTATTATTAGGTAGATGATGAAGAGACTGGTCTTGATTGACCAGTTCTACATCTGGTCTACATTTTGCAATGATTTCAAAATAAATAGAAAATATATATTCTTTAACATTTCTTGATATATATAGTAAAGAAAATATTAATATAAAGTACTTTAATGAAAGACAAAATAGTGAAACATAAACATGCATACATGCGATCTTCCATTGTAGTAAATTGATGCAATTGCACATTAGCTGATGGCACGGTGGTCAATGAAACAAAGTCGTCTTTACATTCCTCGACATTGTTTGTCGAAATAAAAATACTTGTAGAAGATTCTGTTTGATCCACTAGACTATTCCACCGCACCGTAGCATACAAACATGCATATTGCAAGAAAAAAGAAGCGTATTTAAATTGAAACATAACACATATTGGTAAATGAATAATTAATTGTATGAAACCAACATTTTATCTTCTTCAAAGAAGAAATCATCACAATCCATGCTTGTAATCTGTAATATTAATAAAGATTAAATTGATGTTTAACATTTTGATTTTATAGATCTCTTAATGTAGATTAATATTAGTAACACAAATGTAATGTTAGTAGATAAATAAAATAATTTAGTTTACTAAGTTTAATTTATAATAAGTTATAGTGCAATAAATACATAAAAATTCTAATACCTTTATAAACTATTTATACGAGAGAAACAAGCCAATATGACACATGTAAACTTTACTTTCTAATTCTATGGAATATAAATATGGTGATCGATTTTTTTGTTACTGTGTGTTTTCATGTACACGCATTTACGGAAAAATTCGAATAATTGAAAATAAATTAAATTAATCTTCAACACAGACACAAATACTCTATTCAAATTTCTTTTTCTCTGCAGATAATTGCCCAAGCCTCAATAATTACTGAAAAACAAATATAAAACACATATGTATACATTTTCTTATTGGTTACTTTACATGTGATTTTATTGGTACTGATAAATCTTTTAGTGACTATAAATACACATATTTATCAAATTATGTAACATAATTTGTGTGTATTTTTTATTTTATAGATTATACATTTTTGCAAAATACATAATAAACATATAATATTAATATGAATAATACATACAATACTAATATGAATAATACATGTTAGTATACATGATAATACACATAATATAATACTAATGTGGATAATATATTTTCTTGTTATTTTCAGTCATTTTCAAGTTATTTTCATTGGACATTTTGTTTAAAATTTAGATTTTTGAAAGAGAGAGAGAGAGAGAGAGAGAGAGAGAGAGAGAGAGAGAGAGAGAGAGAGAGAGAGAGATTATTAGCATTTATATTTCGCATGTTGGCAATATGAAATTTCTTATTTCTGATGTCCTTTATTTAATGCCAACGTTACGCTAATGTTCCACGTTGTAGGATTGACGATTGCGTTGCTGTCCTTCCACGTCGCAACTAGCGATGGTAGCCGGTCGTGTTGTTCCGAGGCAGTGTAGTCGAGTGGTGATTTAAAGTGAGTGTTCAGAAAGTGGGATAAACTGCTTTTTCATAACAGAAAAGTTAGATTTAAGGCAACGCAACGAAATGAAGAAGTTTAGCGTTTTTTTATTATTTTTTATTTCCACGATTACTTTCACAGTAAACAGAGGTAATACATAATAAAGAATGTTAACCAATATTCGTTTAACACCTTACGATTTACATTTGTGTCGCGTATATATTGTTAATGCAGAAAAACTGTAGTCATTTCTTTTTCAGCATTTCAATATGTTGTGTACAGAGTATTTTATGTTAAAAAAAAAAAAAAATTCAACCTCACTTAATGAATTTTATATAATGAATTAAAATCATATTGTTCGAATTAGTTGTCAATTATACATGTAGCTGTAATTTATGTGTAAATAATTATTTTGCATTTTTGATTTCTGTTGCAGTTTATGCTCAGGAAGATGAAAATATAGATGATATTGTGGATATTGAAGGGGAAGATAATTCTGTAATAACAGATGAAGAATCAGAAGATGAAACAGCCACTGTTTCATCTGATGCTGATACAACTATATTGTTTACTAAACCAGTTTATAATAGATTATCAACATTAGGTATGTATTGTATTAATTTTGTCAAACTATATTGAGTTTTATATATATATATGAAATTAAGATTTATTTATTTATTTTTTCAGAATTACCAGCTGGAAATTTAGTTGAATTTCTTGTTGGTTTCACCAATAAAGGTGAATCTGACTTTATTCTTGAGTCTTTGGATGCCTCTTTCCGCTATGCTATGGACTTTAACTTTTATATTCAAAATTTCTCGACCGTTACATATAATAAAATTGTAAAACCAAAACATGAAGCAACATTGGCATATTCGTTTATTCCATCTGAAAATCTTGCCGGAAGACCTTTTGGTTTTAATATCAATTTAAATTATAAGGATGCTGTACGTAATATATTTAATATTTAATTTCAAAGGTATTGTAAAAAATTGATAGGTTTTCATGATTTTACAGAATGGTATTAGCTTCAATGAAGCTGTTTACAATGAAACTGTACAAATAATAGAATTGGATGATGGTCTTGATGGAGAAACAATTTTCTTATATGTATTTCTGGCAGCATGTGTGATATTGACACTAGTAGGAGGACAACAACTCCTTTCATCTCTTGGTCGTAAATCTCGATCTTCTAATACTCGCAAAACACCTGTTGAAATGGGTACATCCAACCCTAACAATGTAGATTACGACTGGTTGCCAAAAGAGACATTAAATAGAATTAGTAAGTGTTAAATACTTTGTTTAATTTAAATAAAATGTAAAATGATATTTTATATAATAATCTTTGTTGCAGATAAGTCTCCTAGAACTCCAAGACAAAGTCCTAGGCAACGAAAGTTTAAGAGAACTGATGATTAAGTTATGTTAATATACGTGTGCGTGATTGTCGTGTGTAAATAGGAAGTATGATTTTACATTTATATATTGTAATAATTCTTTTGCAACACATTCTCACATTTTCCAACCCGTGATATATTAAACTAAAAACTGTGTCTCATTCTTATTGTGCATTTAAAATATTGAAAACAAATGTTTTACATTACATTTCATAATGGAACATTTTAAAATAAATTTTATAATTTATTTTTGGTGTTGTATAAATATTGTTAAAGAGCAAAAGACAACAAAATATGAATCCTTCATATTAAATAGTATTAAAAATTTTTCATACATTATTAGTATAAACTATATGAATGTATGTACATTTTATAACCACTGTCAATTTTGTTATTGATTAATATTTCTAAATTGCTGTTACGCCAATAAAACAGTTTTGTATAAATTGCTTTCATATTCTTTGTGATACAAAAACTTTATAACAGTAATGTAACTACTAAGGAAGTTTTAATAAAGTTGTATTTTAATTTAATATATAACTTAATTTTCAGTTTAAACATAAATATAGAGACAATTATATAGATATTTATTTTAATACAACTGTATACAATCAACATTATTATATAAAAAAACTTAATATAAATTTCAAAAACGTTTATTTTTCTATCTCTAATTTCACGAAATATCATTGTGTTGTATGTATAATTGATGTGTATACGGTGTAAAAATACGAAAAATTAAAAAAAATTTTTTTTTACGTTATTTCTTGTTCTATATCACATGCTCACGATATTTTAGTCTCTTTTTTATACTTTTTCTATCCTTTCAAGATACAATTATAAAAATTTAAACTGAAGCACTGAGTCTGTTGTTATACGTTCTAACCTAATCTACATGGTGTCGTTTAGTCACTAAATAATCCCACGTCATACATTGTCATACTGAGTTGTACTTACGTGCAGAATCGGGTGTCGCATCAATTATACTGTTAACGCAAAAGTTGCAAAAAAATGTCGGACGTGAGAAACTGGTTTAATTCTTTGCCAATTTTTACAAGATACTGGTTGTTATGTACAATAGTTTGTACATTAGTCGGAAGATTTGGATTGGTAAGCCCGACCTCGCTAATACTTATAAACGATCGGTTCATAAACAACTTCGAAATTTGGAGAGCAGCGACCAGCGTTTTCTTCTATCCTCTCAATCCTGGCACAGGATTTCATTTCATGATTAATTGTTATTTCCTATATAATTATTCACTGAGGTTAGAACGTGGGGAATATGACGGCCGACCAGCAGATTATTGCTTCTTACTTCTATTCAACTGGATATGCTGCGTTATCATAGGACTTATCGGTGAATTCCATTTTCTTATGGATCCTATGGTACTCAGCATATTGTACATTTGGTGTCAATTAAATAAAGATGCCATTGTTAATTTCTGGTTTGGTAAGTATCCAAAGTATTACAAATACAAAATTACAAATTTTCAATTTTTTTTTAACATTGTAATATATCTTTAAGAATATAATCGTTCTAATAGTTATTATATGCTTTTTTTTTAACTAACAGGTACACAATTTAAGGCAGTATATTTACCATGGGTATTATTTGCATTTAATCTCATTATCTCTGGAGGTGGCATGATGGAACTGTTTGGTATCTTAGTAGGACATCTTTATGTATTTTTGAAATTTAAATATCCCCAGGAACTTGGTGGACCTGAATTTTTGAATACTCCAAAGATCCTTGAATCTTATTTTCCATCGCATAGAGGTAATATCAGGTGGTTCGGAGCTGTTCCTACGCAAAGAACGCAGACACAAACTAGAAATACATTTGGCGGTCATAATTGGGGACGAGGATATGTTTTAGGGGAATGAATTGTTAATCCTATTATAAGAAAACAAATTTTTTGATATTAAAGTCTTTTTCATTGTTGTTTTGATGTAATTAGTCTTGTTGAAACATATAAAATAAAACATAAATAATTATGATTTTCCAATATGTTATGAAAAAATTTATCAATAATAAATGCGCTTAATACGCCGACTATAGTATATATTTGAATTGTCTTGAATTGTCATTATCTGGATAATAGTTAAAATTCTGTTCAATTGTCCAAACACTTACATTTTATAACTTTTTGATGAAATGGTTAAAAAACTTTTAAATTATAATTTTCTTAGTGATGTAATTAGCAAATAAGTTAATAATAAATACATGGACATACATTTAAACAATAAAAACGCTAAAAAATAATTTATAAAACGATATAAGATTTAAAATAAGAATAGATTACGCAATTTTATATGGATGAGAATGAATAGTTGCAACATGTTTAAAGATCAATCTTACTATAAATCATCAGTTATAGCTATATGATATACTTGTTATAATTAATATATTAAAAATTAAATTAATGTAGTAACAAATATGTTACATGAATGGATGTTTAGTGTTCATCTTTCATTTTGTACAAAGTATATGATACATTAAAATATTTTCAATCTATTTATTGTATTAAAAAGAGGGAATGCAAATAAAAATACGACACTTTCATATTAAAAATGTTTTATTTTTTTACTCCTTATGACAAATCTGAAACAATGAAAATATAAAATTTTTAAAATTAAAATATTATATATTTATACCATACAAAGTGATGATTTTTTATTGAGGTTTTCTCCTCAATAGCAATATCCCTGATAGTCTGTAAATTGTTACAGCTAATCAGGTGGATGGGATGCTAACCCCTACCAAGAGCTCAAAGTTAATACTTTTCATCACAATATCTTACTTATTTTTTTCTCATTTTAACTATATGAAAAACTCAAATATAAAACAATAAGAAATTGTGCTAAAAGTATTAGCAAGGAGCTCTAAACTTACCATTACTCATCTGGAACTTGGAGTTTTCCACCATTAATTTCCTCAATAAGATCTCGTGGTGGTCTACCTTCAACTGTGCATCCAACAGATTGACAAGTTCCTAGTATTTCCTTAACAGTACCACTAAGGTACTTTGACATGGACCTTGGTCTCATTGATCGAGCAATGGAAAGAATATCGTCAAACGACAAGTTTCCATTATGTTTAATATTTTTTTGTCTCTTACGATCTCTAGGAGGTTCTTTTAGTGCTTTGATGATTAAAGATGCAGCAGATGGAACTACCGAAATCGTGGCTTGTCTGTTCTGAATCGTTAATTGTACAGTAATCTTCAAACCTTTCCAGTCGCTGGTAGCTTTAGCGATATCATCACCAACTTTTTTTGGAGACTACAAATATAAAATATCATACCTTTAAAAACTAGAAAAAAAATGTTATTTCTATGTAATTCAAATTTATAAAATATAAATATAATTTACCAAACCAAGAGGACCAATTTTTGGAGCTAGAGATGAAGTTGCTCCTACTTCGCCTCCAACGCATCTAAGATAAACTAATAACACAAATTACACGTATGACAAGATTTTACTTTCTTTTTCTATATATTAAAATATATATTGAACATACCTTTTTTAATTTCATTAGGATCAAGTTTAGGAGGCATTTTGTCAATTAGTGCGTAGAAAAACTAAGAACTAAGTATGGATGAAACAGAATACAAGACGAAAATCCGGGAACGACACTTACACGTGGTAAAGTTCGTTCCAAAAGGAGAAAAGAGGTTATGATATCTATAAGTAACCTGAACTATATAAGCTTATATACTCCTACATTCAAGTTCGTAATTGCCACTATGCAGCGTTTCAAGATTACCAAAATAATATTTTCTAATTTTAATTAATATTATTAGTAATAAGTTATTATTATTTTATTTATTATTTTTGTTAATATGATTTAATTACTTTAATATTAATATTATTTTAGTAACTATCATGCAAAATATATTCATCTACGTTATATATATATTCCCTGTTAGGGAATTTCGCCTGTAAAGCGAAAAATATTTGTCGTAATGATGAAATTAAAAATTTAATTTGAAAATTATAATTTGAATTCTACGACACTTAATTATATATAAATTTTATTTTAAAGCATTTTATATTAATCAATCAGAAAAAGTTCAAACTCTTCAAATGCAACAATAATCTGATTTGCAAACTTCATTATTAGATATATATAAAGTATCTCGAACTTAACGGCCAAACTGTGTAATCTAGACATAAAAAGGAAAAAACAGACAAATATTTTATATATACAATTACACTATTGTTATGAACCAATATTGTACATGTACTGTTATAGTGTTGTTATAAACAAATATTGTATGTATATTATTATACTATTTATTTAATATTCAATGATGAAGCTTATTAATAATTAATATCAGTTAAAGATTACTTTAAGTTTAATTGGTATTATATCGGTTTATTATTAATTAATTAGATTAGAAAGCGAGCATTTTATGCTTTGGTAATGTTTCTTATGAAAAGAACAACAATTTTGCATCAACCCAATATTTTCTATTCACATTTATTATTTGTTCATTAGATACGATAATATTTAATTGTTAAAAACATTTTAAATATATTTTCACAATAAACACAAATATTCACGATTTTGTTCATTTTATGAAGCAAAACTGTCTTTATCATTTTATTATAGTTTTTGTTTTATATATATTTTATATATATATTTATATATTATTTTATATATATATATATATTTGTTTACAAATTAATAACTTAAAAATAAATATACATATATATTTTTAATAAATATAAGTAGATATATATTTTTGTAATACAAGATATTTATAATTTATTCTAAGTTGTTTTTTTTGTTATATCTGACATATAAAAGAAAATAATAGAATATTTATACCATTTATTTTTTTACTAGTACAAAAATGTAATAAATTTTAATATAATTTAAGAAGGGTAATTTTCATTATTATTATTGTTATTCGCTATATTATTATTGTTTATTTAAGAAATAAATCTGTAGAAATAAATATAAAGATGATGAAAGAACTCAATTATCATACACATAATTTGAAAACAAGTATATTTTGTTTGTACAAGTTGAATTATATTTTGTTTGTAAAAATTAAATGTAATTTAATTTAACTTGGAATATTCAAATTGTTTCTAGCTCACCAACAACAGCAACAGCTTCGATTTCAAATTTTGCTCCCTACAATAATATTTTATATTTGATGTTAGTAATTAGATTAGATTATACAAAGATGTGTATATATGTACTCTTTCATTACCATTGGTAATTTGCTAACTTGGAATGTAGATCGAGCTGGATAATTTTCTGTGAAAACTAAATTAAAAAAAAAGTATATGTGTATATGTATATAAATTAAAATATAAAGTAAAATCTTACATTCTTTGTAGACTTCATTTACACCACCAAAATTGTTCATATCTTCTAAGAAAATTGTTGTTTTAATAACTGTAAATAAATATGAAGAATAAATTGATTATTAATGTTTAAGATATTTATACGAAATATTGCCAATAATAATGTTCATCAATTGTTTTACAATTAAAAAATATAAATTCAAATTTAAAAATATTCAAATTTAATAAAATAATATCAAATTTAAAGGTTAGAAAATAGAAAAATTATATATAATTTTCTAAATGTATAGGTGGAACCTTTATTATAATCAGATCCAGCTTCTTTTAAGACATATCCCATATTTATAAGAGCCTGACGAGCTTCTGCAACAGCACCTCCACTAACGAGTTCTCCAGTTTTGACATCAACACCAAGCGATCCGGACAAATATAAAGTACGATCTACAAGTACTGCTTGACTATCAAAATAAAATTAGTTGTTACATTGTATACAATTTTGTATATAGTAATTTTATTTTCTATTGCATTGAAAAGATTTTATTCTAAATAAGTGAAAAATATATATTATACAATTCATAATGTAAGAATTGACAAATTTTAAATAATCAAAAACGTATATGCTGCTTACTTATATGGTCCAACAGGTTTTGGACTCAATGCAGACGATATTATTTTTCTTACAATCTTCTGTGATGCCATTTTTACTTTCTCTTTTTCAGTTTATTACTTAGTGCCAGTCTAACTGTTAATTATCAATTCATGTATGAATCTTCTTATTTACGGATATTTCATTTCTGATAAACTTTTAACCTCATACATTATCTTATCTGTGTTCAATACCGCAATTTTTTTTAAAATTACTTAGAAAAGGAATTATTAATATATTTCTCAATACAATTATTACGATAAATTTTTATAAAGATATATAAAACAGAAAGAATAATACACAAATTTCTAAATATATTTTTATGTTTGTTTTATATATAAAATTATAGCTTATATACTTGAAAATTATTTTCTTATAAGATAAAGTATGTAGATTCTTAAATAAAGATAAATTTTATTTCTTAATTTGATAAGAAAAAGAATTCATCCAATTTATTATAATTTACTTCATAATTTTATTTAACAAATCTTAATATATAAAATCCATAATATGGAACCAAGATTATTAAAAGCACTTTTCGATTAAAAATATATTGGAAACTAAATTATATAAATTTATAATGTACCTATAATGTATTCTAGATATAATTTTATTATAAGTTAAGACTTTTAATAAGGCAATAATAAATAATTTTGTCAAGTTTAAACATGATTTTGTAATTTATATGTTGATTAATGTATCAATAAAATACAGGATTTTCTAGATTTTTCTAGTTAAACTTTATCTGTATATTTTATGATTTTATTACAAAATTATAATAAAAATATGAAATATGAAAAAAAAAACAGTAACATGAAATTCATTTCAATAAATATTAAATTTGTTGATATATATATATATCTTCTTTTCAAAAGTTATTGACATGTAAAATTTTAATGACATAAAATCAATTACAATGATATTCTTTGTATTTTTATTATAATTTATAATAAAGCTTTAAATGTTACTTTTTACTTAAATTTATATCTTAATACCATTTACAGATAAAGTTTAGTTAGTTGATGAAACTTGGAATACCCTGTACATTTAAAAAATTAGATTTTTTTAAATTTTGTTTTAAAAAATGAAATGATGGAAAAAAACATTTATTTTATGATTGCATTTTTTTAAATACAAAAATCAGTTTCATCTTTTTTTTTTATTATAATTTTTTACGTCATTAAAAAGTTGTTTACTAAGATGAGGTTCAGAAAAAAATTAAAATATTAAATAGAAAATAATTTCATAGAATCACTGTTTATCATAAATAAAAAAATATGTGACACAAAATTAAGCAAAATATAAACAAAAATAAATCTTAGTATTATTATTAATTCGTCACACACGTTCATGCTTATTTCTAAATCTATCTTGATGAATATAAAGTATTACATAAAATAATTAAATGAAATACGAAAATTTTGTAGATTAATTTTTTACTTGATAAATCGATGAAAATGAAGTTCTTTACAAGACAGTCATATCTTTTAGTACATATACGTATCCGTATGCGTACATATTCATTTATATATACGTATAAGACCACGTATAAGAATTAATTTTTAATTTCTATAAGAATGCGTATCTGCATAGAGCTTTTACACACTTGCACGCCTTTCTAAGCACAACAAATATTACAGTATTTATTAATGATAATGTCTATGAATCGAGAATGACTTGTAATGAGTTTATGAAATTTTAATGGGCTGTGTTGTTACGTCGCCCACGCCTCTTTCGAGTTCCACCGGAAGGACGGTTTGAAGAAGCCCACTGTTCGTAAAAACGTTCTGCTTCTAACCATTCTTGATACTTATACCACCATTCTTCCCATTTTATATAATCATCTAAAGTAAGATCTCGAAGGTATCCTCTCGCTTTGTAATAATCATATCTAACACGAACATCATCCCAACATTCTAAACCTCTTGGGCCTTGTGCTAAAAGTGATTCGGGATAATGTCCTGGTGGTGGGGAATCATAACCTAGTCTTGCAATTCTTTCTTCACCCTCTATTACTACTTTCATCGCGTTTTCTCCATCTTTTGTAATACGCATATTTTCCATATCTCTACGATCTACGCTCCATTGTGCCATTTTACCAAATCTAAAACAGTTTCATAATATTATTTTGTATCTTTTTAAATGTAATATACTCAATCTTGTAATTTTATAATATGTTAATAACTAAATCGTACCGCTCTGATAACGTCATTCTAGGTGGGCCCACATGTGATGTTGCGGAAGAACTGTCACTATCTTCGCTAGGTGAGGATTCGGGAGGTGGCCTGATCATTTGTGTTGATCCATGACTTGAGTGAGTTTTTTCTACCTTTACAGGTTTACGCATCTGTACAAATTTTATATTAAATATAATTATATATTGAAATACAAAAGGGATGTATAAATAGAAGAAAAATATTGAAAATTTTAATGGAAATATACTAGTTTAAGACTAGAAATCATAATCAATTATGAACAATTACCAATGGAATAGGATCTGGAACTCGTGGATCTTCCGGAATTCTGGCGTGATGTTTTTCTTTACGTCGGACTTTGGTTTCTTTTTCTTTAATCGTCTTATAGTCCTTTTGATGACGTGGTGGCGGTTGTGGCGTGGGTGGAGGTGTATGTGGACGTGGCAAAGGAGGTGACCTTGGTCTAGTACGAGTTGGTATTACTCGTGAACTTGATGGTACTTCTTTTGGATGTGCACGAGCTCGAACTGGTGTCAGCGATCTTGAACGCGAACGAGAAGGCTGAGCAATGCGTCGTCTCTCCTTTGGTGAACAGACACTGCATGACCGATCTGAGCAAGTACTTCCTGTGCTTGGACTGCGCGTAGGTCTTCCTCTCGTATGTGATCTATCGCGTGGTGAACGCGGGCTTCTGGTTCTAGGACTACGTGGTCTTGGAATATGAGGACTTCGAGGCCTAGGACTTCTTGGACTTCGAGGATGTCCCCTACTAGGTTCTCCGCTTGTTGTGCCACCAACATATAATTCTTTATATCCACTGTGCCGCCATCTGTTTGGATCACGTTCCTCTACTTCTAAGAGCTTTTTGTTCCAATAACTTGATTGAGATTCGCGTGCCTTTCTCATTACACTATCTAATTCTCTTCGTTTTCCTGAATTCTCACCATGTGGCCTGGGTTGTGATACACTAGTATCCATCCGTAACTTACTAGAGCTGCTACCACTACCGCTACCTCCTCTTCGTCTATCATAATCTCGCGACATTCCTGAAATACAAAACACACTGTAAATCTTGCATTAATACAAATTTACATCGTATGCAACTACCATGTCTGTAATTACTTTAAATATATACAGATATATCTATGAATGAATATAAATTTCACGATGCTCCTAGTTTCATATAACTTTGCAGACACTCACCTGACAGAGATGTATAGAATGAAAGTATAGGAGGTGCGAAAAGTTGTGGTGATCCGAACTCCTGCGAGAGCAGTGAACACGTTAATTTTCAATACACGACAGAACGCCCATAAAGATGGTAATACGTTGGACTAATGGCCATGAGAACCACTAGAAGAACCAGTGTCACACGTCCCTTGGATCGACTGGCCTACATGTCAAAAATTCTACGTGTCACAAATGCGGTATCATCCTGCGGCGGCAAGGCAGCGCGGAGAAGTTAGTACTCCCGAGATTCAAAAAAAAAAAGGAAAAAAAAGAAGGAGAAGAAAAGTGTATGCATGTTTTTTTTTCTCTGTGAATAAATAATATCGCGGAAAAAGTCCATATGCGGGTACTGGACAATCACCCGTCGCGAGACCTTACCATCGCCACTCTCTGCACGTCCAGAATTGTAGTACGCTTCGATCCACGATCCACAAATGTTGGTCGCGTGGACATTCAATGAGCCGAACCAACAAATTCAGAGATCGCCCTCGGAAGGCGTCGCGCGCGCCGATTGTGTCCAGTGTTTTACGCGTTTCTCATAACCGAACCGGAACGCGTGAACGCGCGAACAAGTGCGTGGAAGTTTCTCTCCCGGGCATTACCAGGGCAATGCCAATTACCGGCGGCACTCACGTAGCCCCGATACGCGATACGCGGTAAGATTGTTTCGTCGTGAACACCGCGAGTCGTGCACACTGGTAGAGGGAAATACAATGAACAGCGCGGCCGCGGCGGCGTGGTTTTCGCCGCCGTTTGCTTGACATCGTTCGGTGATGCGCGTCCGCGTGCCGAACGTGTCACCGTCTCGGTTCTCCCGCGTCGGAGGACATCTTGTCGCGTGCGACCCGCAGCCACACCGAAACGCGGCAGCGCGGAATTCGTGGCTGGGGGGGCAACGGAATACACGAAGGTCACGTGAAGGCCCAGCCGCGCGCGATTTCGCGACACCATTTTAGATATTACCCGGTTGTAACACGCACCTTTTGCGCTGGTGTCGTTACGGAGAATTCAGAGACCGTGCGTACCCAGATAACCTCGGGCGTTCGCCTGAGGTGGCGAAAGGAAAGGGAAGAGAGTGTCCGGTGACCGGTATGCACGCGTTACAGCCTCCTTCGCTCCTTTCTTTCGTCAAAAGCGAAGGTCGACCTCCTCGTTTTTTTTCACCCTTTGCACTATGTATATATATGTATATATATATATATATATGAATGTGTGTAATATATGCATATATATATATATTCTTTCTCTTTTTTTTCAACGTAGTTTCACACAAAAACTCTTACTCAGACAGCATCAAGACAAATCTCTAGTTTTTTGGTTGGCGTAGTCTGGCTACTTTTTCTTTTTTTTTTCTTTCTTTTCTTTTTCCCCTTGTACCGAAGTGCGTCAAGGGGCTTTCGTTTCGTTCGCACCGGACGGTCGCACTTTGAAAATCAATCGCCCACCCGTGCCGAGGCGCTACCCGAGGAGGGGTTTTCACGGCATTCACACCGGGGCTCAACAACTATTCCAGATTGACGACACTCACTTTTCCTCACCGCGGCGAATCGCTAGATTCGCATTTTCTGGCACGAGAATCGGTGAATCACTTCCGCGTGACGTTTCACGAATGAAGATCGTTAAGGAGATTCTCCTTCTAGAGCCGCACCAACTGCAAGAGGATGCATTCCAAACGAGATAAGTGACAGATGTCGCCACTGGAACTACGCGGCCATCGTAACGAATTCCTCTCGTTACTTGCAACGATTTTTTAGGCTCGATGCTTGTTGCTTGGTTTGAAATCTCACGTCACGCGGATTACGTATCTTTTTTTCGTGTTTGTCGAGGTATTTCCTTTTCTTTTTTCTTTCTTTTTTTTATCGTTCTTTGCATAGAATACGTAAGCGTAACGTATAAGTGAAAGTCGGGGAAAGCTACAGTGCAATTCTACTGCGCATGTGCTTTTCTATTGGATAATTAATTGAACCTATGACCATGTGCCAATGGTCTTGCACCACATGAATTTTGTTTGGCGTTAAAGTTTCGTTTTAAAATTAAGACGCAAGAATGACTATTGCCATTGGATTCGAGGGCAGCGCAAATAAGCTAGGTGTCGGAATTATCCGAAATCAAGATGTTCTCTCAAACGTCCGGCATACGTATATCACTCCACCCGGCGAAGGTGAACCTAACCTTTCATGTTATTACTTTTACCGTCATACGCAAGTTATAACGCACAAGAATAATTGATACTTCTGGTTTAGTGTTATTTAAACTATTATATATCAGTATATAAAATTAAATTATATATTATAAATTATATATTACATATATATATATAACATTATTATTATATATTAAACCTTTTAAAGTCTATTTTAAAAAGGATTTCTGCCCCGCGAAACTGCGCAACATCATAGAGAATGTATTCTCAATATTCTGCAAAAGGCGTTGGATGAAGCTAAAATAATGTTGAAAGATGTGGACGTCATATGTTACACAAAAGGGCCAGGAATGGGTGCGCCATTAACAGTCGCTGCATTGGTAGCAAGAACAGTTGCCCAGATATACAATAAACCGATAGTCGCGGTGAATCATTGTATCGGTCATATAGAAATGGGACGATTGATCACAGGAAGTGTAAATCCAACTGTTCTATATGTTTCTGGAGGGAATACACAGGTTATTGCATATTCTCGGCAAAGATACCGTATTTTTGGCGAAACAATAGACATAGCTGTTGGAAATTGTTTAGATCGTTTCGCAAGATTACTGAAACTTTCTAATGATCCTAGCCCCGGTTACAATATTGAACAGCTGGCGAAAAAGTAAATTATTTTGTTGGAATAAGATTGAGTGTTAATTACATCTTTTATATAATGTAATATTGTACGTATAGAGGGAAAAAATTAGCTCCATTGCCTTATGTAGTGAAAGGAATGGATGTGTCCTTTTCGGGAATTTTAAGTTACATAGAAGAACATCTGTCTGGTTGGCTCGATTCGAAGGAATTTACTGCAGAGGACTTGTGTTTCTCTTTACAAGAAACAGTATTTGCCATGCTTATTGAAATTACAGGTTAAATTTTTACTAATCATAATATTGTACAAAATTGTAAGAGAATTGTATAGATTTGATAATGTTACAGAGAGAGCAATGGCTCATGTAAAATCATCGGAAGTATTGATAGTTGGTGGTGTAGGATGTAATGAAAAGTTGCAAGATATGATGAAAGTTATGTGTGAGGAAAGAAATGCTGTGCTTTATGCTACAGATGAACGGTTTTGTATAGATAATGGTGTAATGATTGCTGTAGCTGGATTACTTCAATATAAAACTCAAGGGCATACTTCATGGGCAGAAACAACTTGTGTACAACGATATAGAACAGATGATGTACACATTTCTTGGAGAGAATAAAGTAATTTTATATGAATTTACTATTTTTTGATTGTGGTTGAGAATTATCTGAAAATGTTTACTATTATTGTTACGGACAGAAAAAATACATATTTTATAACGAAGTATTTGTAGTTTGAGTCTATGACATACATTTGTTAAACATTATATTATGATATATTTAATATAATATAACGTTAAGATCATAATATATATCATAATTATCATAATATTATGATATATTTATACGAATTGATTTTATTTATTATTGTTATATTTTAATAAATACATTTAATAAATATGAGATAGATAAATTTTTGTTACAAAGGATTAAAATATACAAAATATACAAATTGATATTTCAAGCATATTACATTAAACTGTTATTTTTAAGATTATATTTTTAACTTTTCGTAAGATTTTATATTTTTATCAATCTTATATTCAAATGAAGCTAGTAAATTCATCAGTTCAAATGAACCGCGTGATTTTCAATTTTCAGTTAAACGTGTTCCTCCTGCGCGCGCATTCCGCACGCCTGCGCGTGCACGACCGTTATACAGGTTCAAAATTGATATCGAGCTATCGGTTGTGAAAAGAGAAAAGCGTCATAGGTGGAGGTCAAATTTTCATGACACGCGCGATAGACAGGATAGCGTACGATATTTGTCGACGCAGGCGCGCATCTGGCTGTAGTCCAAACAATATCCTCGCCGGCAGTAGTGGCAGCTATAATATTAGTAGAATCCGTATCGTCGTCATTACCGGATACACAATCAACGCTGTTGGTTGTTGCAAATGTTAGTAGATCCATCTCGTTGAAAATTACTTTTTAGTTTTTTGTCGATATTTCATTGCTTAATAAGAAGATCGTACGTTCGAGTTTTTATTCCTAGCAAGACTCGTATTGCTCTCTTGCAAGTATGAAATAATAGAAATTTTTTTTTTCTTTTTTTCGCATTTGAGCGCGGCTATGTCACACTGACCATTTTCTCTAATCGATAGACGCGCGAACATCGATTGCAGCGCTTAGTGTGGAACAAGTGGCAGTACGATACCGTCGTCACTGCTCGTCACTGGCCGTCATTGCTCGTCACGGTGCATTATTCGTCGTGCTCGCTTACGGGCAAAATGTGTTGCTACACCACGGTGCGCAATGTGTCTCCTTGGACGGATGGTGCCCGTGTTTAAAGCAGAGGTGAGTCGCAAACATTCGTCTTCTGCTATGATTCGTTTCCATTGCCACTCTACGTCTATTTCCGTATAGGAGCTACTTCATTATAGAATCGGTACCGGTACGCGTCAAACACTGTCCCCGAATAACACGCGTACAGACCCAGATAACTTGAATTTCTCAGCTGCTCGTCCTTGAATCTTGCAAAAATCATCGGCTTCAACGTTGTCATCGTTGTTATTCCAATGTCAATCTCAGCTGAGTCTATTTTATTACACAGTTACATATTTCGTTATCACCTGTGCAATTTCACAGCGACTTTCGATCAAACTTTTCTATCAGAATTCAATTCGAAACTTGCGTCAATATCGTGCTTTGGCACGCAAACGAACTACCGTTGTGAAAATTGGGAAAGAAACAAAAGACAAGGATCAGTAGCCCTTTATATTAAACTTGTACATTTGTCTTTTTACGTTCATGTAATATCGCGATTTACAATTTAATATTGTTAATATTATAATACGAACGAATGTTACAATATTAATATTACAATTATGAATATCACAATCGTGACAGTTCGATGACAATACGGAACGTAGCAAGTAATTATGTTTCTTTGACCTATATATAATGGGGACAAAGAAACCGTTGCTTGCAACGTATCTAGAGATGCAGGTTGTAAATAGTCGTTCTTTACTACTTGTCCAGTAACGCTTGCCATCCATCTTTACTACTGTTGTCCACGACAACACGATCGCGCGTTACTTCATTTTCGCATTTCTACGTTATTTTTCTTTTTTTTTTTTATCAACCACTCACAGCTGCATCTCGCATATGCAGGCTTGCTTTTGTTCTTTTGCGCCACGCTGAGGAACTCGAATCGCAGGCGACGTTATTAAAAGCAAAGAATTCAAGAAATTGCCGTGTCTTACGACACTTCACGAATATTTTTACTAGCCATATAACGTCGTATTGACGCGTAGCCAAGATCCAAACCGTGTATCTAAACAATACGTGAACAACATGCATTTAAATAATACAGCCCCGGATTATGCACGTATATATTGGTCGCTGGCTGTGGTTGACGTCTTGACATAAATATTTTTCGAAGTGAGGCCAGAGTTATCTGCAAAGTAAGAAGAAAAAATGAAAAAAAAAGAAGAGGGAAAGAGAACGGAACTGCACGTCGAGGTTATGTGTACGTGCATAGGAAAGCCAAATAACAGTGAGAAATAATAATTCAATCGATAAGAAGAACATTCAGCGTAACGAGCACGAAGTAATCCAGGGATGTAAAGAGGGAGACTTGGTCTGGAATTATGCCACGAATAAATGCCGTGTCGTGACATTTAAAGTTGCTCCTTGTACAGCAAGAAATCGATTAGTTCGATTTCATACGGAAATACGATCTTCTGCCAATTTTTTGACGTTACGAATTTCATGATACGTAGCACATGCTTTAGTTTTACAGCGACAATAAACAAGTTGAAAGTGAAGCTCGAAACGGTTTTCAGAACGGCCCGAACGGAAAGAGGTTATCCTGCGGAATTGATACATAACCTGTAACTGCAGTAAATCGTAGTAATTGTTTTGGCATGCCATACGTACATTTGAACTTAATTCGCATTTGTCTAGAATCCAGAAGATTTAAAGACGTTTATTAAACGATCGTTCAGAGATCGGGGTATTTCCTTTCGCGCAGTTGTTTCCGCCCACATGGATCGATCTGCGTAAAGTAGATACTCGAGTGTACTCGAAAAAGAGCTTTTAGAGCACGAGTATCAAACAATTGCTACGGAATTGTAGCAGTATGTTGTTCATTTGTTGTTTGCGCGTGGTTAACCTTTCCACGAATCGTATGCATTATCGTTCATAGGTTCGATTATATCCTTTTATAGGTATATTAAATACGCGCGTGATAGAAAATTTTTTTGAAATTTCACTAGCGTTGCAAAAGGGGTAGGGAAAGTAAATTTGATAATATAATTAAAACTATAGTAAGAATTTTTGGCTTTACGTAGCAAAGTAAATTTCGTAGAAAGCAATTATACTTTGCTCAGTGTGGTCAATTCTAAGTCTGTTTAATTCTTTAGGACATAGTGGTTTAAAAATATCCCATTTTTTTTAAATGTTTGAACCTACGCGTTGTTGGACGTTGTTTGTATCATCTTTGAATCGTGAAATTTTGTATTCCAAATAATTAAAACTAAGATTATTTCATAGTCAATAAAAATCGTGCAAAAGGGTCATTTGTTTGTCTTAAAATCCTGTATCCCTATTAGTTCTACTTTATCGTTGAAACTTGAAAAATTCTTCGTCGTAATCAATTAAGAAAAAGAAAGAAAGCATCCAATATAATTCGATGGGACAATATTCGTGACTGAACGTGAAAATCAATCAACGTTGAAGAAAATGGTATCTGGTTAAGAATAATAAATAATTATCTAGTTGAAATGGTTATTACAATTATTCAATGATTGTGATGAGGTCTTATTAGCTAGTTTGAGATCTTCCAGTTTCCAGAGTTGTTTTCTTTCTTTTGCTTTCTTTTTCTCCTTTTCACTCTCGTCCCGTTCGCCTTTTTCGCTATTTGTTTCTCTGCTTCTAGAAGTACAGTACGCTCATTTATTCCCCGACAGAGAGTGATCTAGATGTGTTTACTTTGCGTACGTTTACTTCGCCACTATCAATGAACTCAAGATGTAAGAAACGTTGAAAAGATGATTTCTAATAGCATTTCGAGCTGACCACCAGCAAAATTTCTATTTCTCTTTCCTTTCCTATAACGAATGCTACTAACAACTAAGTAATTAACGCAACGAACAGCATAATTGTACACAGTAGCTGCAAGAGTTTTATATAAATCTTTTCTTATACAAATCATTTTGTATATGTTAAGATATACAGAAAATGATTCGGCGAAGTTAAATTTAATATAAACAATTCTAGTGATACAAGTATTGCGAATATTCAACGTGTATTTTTAAGTGACACAATAAAATTATGATAAATACAGTAATTAAATATATATAGTAACTGAACTATCGTATGACTGCTGAATCTTCCATATTTTTTATGATTATCCATCTTTTTTTTTTGTTTCAGAATAGTATCATTTTCATTGTTTTTTCTTTTTTTTTTATAAAGAAACATATGTATACATACTTCTTCTACGTAACATATTGTTTCTAGAAATATAATTCAAGGTTAAATGCGATGCGATCTTATTATTTCGTGACTGAACCACTTTCATCGAACGTATTCTATATAATGCTATTTCTTATCATAGACCCAATATGATGTTTTCAGATTTTTTTTTTTTTTTTAATAAATTTCGTCGTACCATACTATTTTCACAATTTTTGATTATGGAAATTAGTATTCCTCAGTTGATATAATGAAGTGAAAGATGATTTAGGAAATATTTATTTGAATATAAAATAAAATAAAATGTAAATGTATCTCAGTTAATAATCAAACAATAAAATTGATCATTTTCTTAGTTCAAGTAAGAGGATTATTCAAGTTATTATTGTTATAAGAGGCATTATTCAAATTATTAAATGCTTTATTGTAATCCAGTATCTACTGAACAATCCATATTACAGAATAATTTCAGAATATTTTATATTTTACATATTTCTGTTCATATTTGGTTTTGCAATTTTCTCTTTTCCTCCTTGTACTTTCTTCTTGGCTAACTTCTTTAAAAAATTCTCACATATTTGCATATATCTTTCCATAAGATTCCTCTTCTGTTCCTTCCGCTTCCGGTAATGTGTTATTTACTCTTTGGAAGAGAATTCTGTCCCAACTATTCTCCTGATTTCTTCACACATGTCTTCCTTACATAGTTTCCTGTGCTCTTTCCTGTATTCCTGTATTTTTGCAGGAATACAGGAAGGAACACTTGCTCATTGCTTTTTGTCTCTGTTTTTTATTGTTTCTTTATCCCAGTGTTAAATGTTTTATATTTTACTTTAATCTTCAAATTGATAATTTTATAAATGTTATATTTTGTTCCAAAACATGTAATATTTTCCAGTCAAATATTTTATTCAAACAATATCCCCAAACATACATCATACATATGAAATTTCTTTATTCTTTCAATCCCATGATATACGTGAACCAAATTTTATAAAATGTATGAAAGATTCGAGAAAATTCTTGTTTAATTAAGTTCTCTTTTCAGTTCTGTTATAGATAAACGATATCGCATTTTTACGTGAACACGAAATTTGTGAGACGATTGAAAAATGTTTTTAACGAAGAGACACGAGTAAAAATATGCAGAAGCTACAATTAATAATATTATTGAATGAATCATTTTTGATAAGTTAGAATGTTTATAGTGGCTAATAGAAACGTGGCGAATTTTAAAATTGTATAAAGCTTCGATAATCAAGCGATTTATATTAAAATTCACTTAGTTGTGTCGAAGTTATATAGAGTTATGCAATCGAGATACAACGATAAAAAATTGTTGATAATTTTAATCGTTATAACCTCGTAAAGAAGGATATCATAAAACAATCTGTCTGATTTAATTTCGAAGAGAGCATAGAAATTCAGTTCTGATCAGTTCAAAGTGAAAGCAAAATTGTATAATAGTTTGTCACATGAAACATAGCTTTTGGGTTTTAAAAATCAAAATATTTTGAATAATATAGGAAGTTGGGAAAACTCGTGTAAATGAAATTGGCAGGAAACGTAAATACAGCGTAGTTTGCAGTTGTTCCCTCTTGTTTCTTCTGAAATTGTATATGTAAGTAGCTATATGGCCGTTCATAAGTATCCAGACACTTTGGTCAATTTATAGTAACACTATTTGGATGCGACTAGAGTGCAAATTAAACTAATACGAACTAACAATTTACGATAAACGATTAATATTAATTAGTCAGTAACTTAATATTAATATTAATCAAATAAAAAATGAAATGAAAAAATTATTTCATCTCATGACTAAATAATGCAACAACAGAAAATTGAACAAACCAAGATGTGATTATTTAAAAAAAAAAGTACGAATTAAATGAGACAATATATTATTCAATCATTTTCTGCTATACTTTATTTAAATAATATTCAACTTTATGCTACACGCAAGTGATCTAATGATCATAAATATTATTCAGAAAATAAATTCATATTTTCTCTCAATCTATTCATTTATAATTAAAATGTACAGTCAAAGATAACAAGTATAAATATTTTTCCATTTACAATATTATAATTAACTGAATGACAATAATTCTCATATAGTCCGAAATAAACAATTGAAAATGTTGTTTCGTGTGTAATTCAGCCATTGAGATGATACAGTTCTACACAGTCAAAAACAAGCGGTCGCGAAAATTCTTTTTTATGTGTGTCCTCGCACAATTAAAAATAAGCAAGTGTACAAACGTTTTCATTTGTAATTTTATCATTTAGGCACACTTTCGTACAGTGAAACACGAGAGAGATACAAAAATTCTTTCTACTTGTACTCCTTTGTTTTTAACAATTCATTTATTAATTTTATTCCTCTCTTAACTCCATTCTTAACATGATGGAGATACAAAAATTCTTTTACTTCTGTTCTTTTATTCTTCACAATTTCTTTATTAATCAAAATAAATTTTTTTATTCTCGATTGAAAGTAGGAAAGTGTGCAGACACTTTTAATCTATATAATTTCTGTCATTGAGATCAAGGCTAACAAGCGTATAAAAATTACGTATAAAAATTTATTTACCTACAATTCTTCACGATATAATTCTATAATAATACGATTAAAAATAAGCTACAGATCGTTTCATTTATGAATTTATCTTGTCATTTGGACATATTCTCATCCCCTCTTGTTATTTAGGTACGGTCAGAAATAAAAACGGATATAAAATTCTTTTATCCACGTCCTCGTACGATTGAGATTCTCGAATAAGCAACCATAATTGATGAACTGAACCCATTCGTAATTTCTCGTACAATCGGAAAACAAGCGGAATACAAAAATTCCTTTATCCGCGCTGATGTGAAAACCAACGAACGAACAGATCTTCCCATTCATGATTTTGTCACGGTACACTTTCATACAGTCAAAAATAAATACTTGCTGAACGCCTGGGTACTTTCTACCGGTGCTATAGTTATATTACAGCACTTATATATATATATATATATATATATATATATACACATACATATACATATATATGTATAAAACTCTTACGTAAACTGCGATGTGCTCATAGACGTTGTGTTGTTTCATCTATACGCGAGCCATTGCCTCGTTATAAAAGCATTCGCGTGAAAATCCGAGAAGTCGTACGCTCTGTACGTACGTTCCTTATCGTGCATGCTTAATGGCTGTTTATTGTAGCCACCGAGGCATTTCGTCAAAATAATCGCCCCCGTTACATACTGATTCTGGACTTTGCACGAACCCACGTGCACGATCGAATCAGGACTATCGGGACAGGTGCTTTTCGCTGTGAAACTGGGTCAGAGTGTTATTAACCTCGCTGTATAAATAGTAGCAGCACCGTAGGTACATAATGTTTCAGGCAAAATAGTTTTCCAGGTTTCTTTTCGGGAAAAAAAAACCGCCTAATATTTTCGTCTCTTGCTGTTCTACTTGTTGTTTCTCCTGGTCTCGGTTCTACCGATCGAACTACCCGAGTACTATCGTCCATATAATAATTGGTGCAACGCTGTCAGGAAGGTTGATACTTCCAAGCATTCGTTTTCGTAGTAACAAAACGTTCCTCTGTTGTTAATTTTCTAATCTTCATCTTTTTACTTTTCCAAGATACTCTGAGCTCAATTCAATTTAATGCAAGGAATGTACGGTAGTTATGCATTTCTGATAAAACAGCGCACTTCGTCAAATTGACAAAGTACAAACTTTGAAATGAAAAATGATTAAACGCACGTATTTCATCTTTTTTTCTAACAACAGTGTCTCAATGTGTGTCTGTGAAATTAACCTTCAGCCAAACTTTCAACCATCGCTGTTTTATTTATACTAACTGATATTAAACCATTCTAAGTATGTTACAAGATACATTTGAATTGCATTTTATACATTTGCAATAACATAAAACTGTCTGAATACTTATGCACGATGGTATACGTGAATGTGTCGAGCAATAAAGAAAGGTTCTGCCACACGTACAAAAATAGTAACGCAGACGATGATATCAGATTTGAAATTTGGCCTCATTAGAGGCGGACTTGTGCATTTGTTTTTGTCGTCTCGGGCCCTTCTTTTACTTATCATTTAAATTAAATATTTGGAGAATGAACCTTTTAAATAGTACGTCGTCTTATTTCGAGTCGACGTTGTCTCGAAATATAATGTAGGGCCTAGTTTATATTTGAACAAGCGAATGATTTTATTCTGAATCATTTCACCTAGAATGTATTCAATAATATCATTTTAATGGCACGTTCTATAATTTATTCCTCTCTCAGAAATAAAATATTAAAATCTATTATTAATCTATTAATATTTTGAAATATGTATATTTATTAATATGTAAAAAATATATATTATATATTAAAATCGAAACATACGACATAAATAAAATGAAACTGAAACGTAAGAATTATTTATTTTCGTTTGACAGGATTAATCAATTAAATATAGGTCAATATGAGGAATTTAAAACAAATTGTGACATTACGATTCATTCTATATTAAATATAGAATGAATCGTAATGTCAAAATGTATTAACGTAATGGACGAAAAATGTAAATTCTTTAAAAAATGATTTTTTACGAAATTGTTTCTCATTTTATTTGTTTTCATCTCGTTTTATCGTTTCTCATTGATATTAATTGTTGATGTACATACATTATATCACTATTCTTATGTGATATCTTTATAAAGGTTTGAAGTGTAAAAACACAATGTTGAGAATGATTGTTATACTTCAAGAAAGTAAGAGATGCCTGGTGTACTTAGCTGGTGCAGTTGTTGTGACCTATAATTCGATCTGATCGCAAAGCTGTGAATTAATAATTGATATCCTCTACGAAGAGGTATAGATTTTTAAAGGTATTCTGTGATGCTCGAGTTCCGTGAAAAAGAGTTCTGCCAGCAAACAATTACTTCGAAACATATAAAACAGTATCTTGTTGCTATTATTTACGTATTTATGTATAAACTGAAGAAATCTGAAATTCAGATTATTTATAAATTTAATTATATTAATTATTAAATAACTCAGTTATTTTTGATGTTATTAAATTTAATTAATAGTCGAAGTGTACTTTCACCCGAAAGTTAGGGACATCATTTTCATCTTAGACGAAATAAAGTTTAATTTATGATATATTTAATAAATTATAATTATAATTATAAATTTCCCTGAACATTGTTAATTAGTTGCAGCTCCGTCGATTGAAAATACTCATTATCAATTGAACGACTTTATTTTCTTTTTTTTTTTTTTTGAAATCGAAGCGACTCAAAGTAAAATGCTCGCTATAACACTGAGAAAAACTAAGGACTGTACAAAAATGTCCGAGAAGTCATGGTACAAATTGGGTCAGGGACAAGTCTACGATCCACTGTCTAGAGACAAGACGAAAATCGAGTATGACAGATTGAAGATCGGTCGAATACACGAGCACTGAATCGATGATCGTCCTACGGATCGTCGCCGACTGTTTTTGTATTCGATACCATGACTTCTGGGACACCCTGTAGCACACGTAAGCGCCTACGAGCACTCTGTCTAAAAAAAAAAAAAAATCATTCGATTCTTTCCCGCGCAGATTATGACGTGGCGCGGTTTAACCGAGCCAATGCAAGAGGACAGACGTAGGTACGGATGAAGCACAAGAAGGGTAACCTGGACGAGGAGGAGGAGGAAGAAGAAGAAGAAGGAGACGGAGAAGACGACGACGAAACCGACGAAACGAAGCTCGAGCAGGAGGCCTTTCACGGCAACCAGCAACAGCAACAGCAACACGAACAACCAAAACGTGAGGGGAGAAGAAGGAAAAGGAAGAGACCGTTCGTAAGCAGGCCGATAACGAGAGATCGGTCACGTTTGGCCGGCGTGTCGGCGTGATTTGATGCTAAGTGAAAACTCAACACTGGCGGACGGGGAACGTAATGGGAGCGCCGTGGTCACGGGCCCGGTGCTGTCGTCGTCGTCGTCGTGTATGGTGCCCTACATCGGCACCGACCAGGGTTTCGTGTTCGAGGGTGGCGGCACGACGACGTTGCAGCGGGCTGGTGCAGCCGGCGCGTCGCTCGCTAGCTGCACCGGTAGCGGAGGAGGAACATCCCTCGGAGGGATCGGTATCGCCGGGTCAGTTGGCAGCGGTGGAGTGAACGTGGTAATAGGGTCAGGGGTTAGTATGGGCGGAGGAGTGACTGGAGGAGGGATCACCATTGTCGGAGGGAAAGCCATCGGAGCAGCTGGAGGATTAGGAGGAGGTGGAGGAGGATCAGGAGCAGGAATAGGAATAGGAGGAGGAGGAGGAGGTGGTAGCGGAGTTGTTGGAACGAACAAGGAGGTTCGGTACGCTCCGTTCTCGTCGTCGGTAGGACCGACCGGTTCGGTGGCGCCGGTGAACCTGCCACCGCCGCCTCTGCCACCGCCTCCGCCACCGCCGCCGCCGCCGCCGCCGCCACCGCCGCCGCCCCTGCCGCTGCAGATGCAGCAGCAACGCGCCTACTCGAGGTCGATGACGTCCCTACCGCCCGAGCCGTTTATGATCATGAGGTCGAAGGCCCTTAATCGGCGGGTCTCGATCAACGTCGGTGGCGTTAAGCACGAGGTCCTCTGGCGTACCCTCGAGAGGCTCCCCCACACGCGTCTGGGCCGATTGAAGGACTGCAACACCCACGAGGCAATCACCGAACTCTGCGACGATTACTCTCTAATCGACAACGAGTACTTCTTCGATCGTCATCCGAAGTCGTTCAGCTCGATCCTGAATTTCTATCGTACCGGCAAGCTCCACCTTGTCGACGAGATGTGCGTGCTGGCGTTCAGCGACGACCTCGAGTACTGGGGAGTCGACGAGCTGTATCTGGAGAGTTGTTGCCAGCACAAGTATCACCAGCGGAAGGAGCACGTGCACGAGGAGATGCGGAAGGAGGCCGAGTCGCTGAGGCAGAGGGAGGAGGAGGAATTTGGCGAGGGACAGTGCGCGCAGTATCAGAAGTGGTTGTGGGATCTGTTGGAGAAACCGACTACGTCCATCGCTGCAAGGGTGAGTGACGTTGCCGATGGTTTCGACGAAACCATTTTTTTTTTTTTTTTTTTTTTTTTTTAACATGTTACGAGCTTTATCGTTGTCGTCGTTGTTATTGTTGTTGTTGTTGGTTGTTGTTGCTGGATCGGCAAGCGAGTACGTGTTTTACGGGTTGGGGGTGGGGAGGGAGGTTTGGGAGGATTGAATCGACGGAGAAAAATTGTGGAGGCATTCCAAGATCGAATTCTCGAGAAGAAGAATTTGAACTTGCGCCAAAAACTCGTCGCGGTAACAAACGTGTCGTTGTGTCGTTCAAGCATTGATGAACTGCCGTTTCCACGAGGATGCCTCTTTGTGATCTTGTTTTAGATTTCTCGTGCCGATTGTTCGAGGCTTGGATTGTTCTACGAATTTTAATAGGGCATTCGAAATTTCCTCCGTTGCCAGTTCCTCTCGCATTCGTTTTCTAAACTATCGGGAACGATCGGATCAATTTTTCTCCGCGTGTCTGGGGACGTGTTTCAAATCGAAGAACTTTCCTCCTTTCAGTTTATCGATTATCGTTTTTTTTGCGTTTCGACGAATTTGCGAACGACATTACATTCCCTTCAGTCGATTGCGCAAAAGGGAAATTTGCCAAACTGAGCAATTGAATTAATCTTTATTTTAATTAACGCTGATTAAAAAAGAAAAAGAAAAAGAAATTGATTAATTTGTCAATACATACTTTATTATTATGTGAGGATAATCTGAAGTTTCGTTCATTAATTTACTTACACTGTCTCCACCGTTTACAGTTTGTGCTGGAACCATAATTTCAAGAAAGGTATTATTAAGTTGATAGTAGAGCATCGATTCGATGTAGCTCTTGTATAGACGAAAGAGTAGTGAGAACGTTTGCGACGTATGTGATTTTGTACTCGATTTCACTGTAGAATTACGTTTAAAATAGTAAATCAACAGATCGGATTTGGATTCTGGCTCTGGCTTCGATCACTGTCGATGATTGTTTCGTTTTTCTTCTTGTAAACAAAAAAAAAAAAAATAATAATAGAAAATCCTAACTTCAAGTCGCTAATTGTAATGCAACTTTTTAAACACGTATCAGAGTTCTTTCATTTCTTTCTCGTCGTGAAAGTTTTTTATTATTTATTTTAAAAATTTTTCGTCAACACGTTACCTTTGTTTTATGGCTAGTTACACTGTTGTGAGAATGATCATAATTCGTACTCTGATAAAACTAGTCCAACTATATCTCTTACATATATGTATATCAAACATATGAGAAAGTAAATTTCAACATTGATGTAAGGTTGATATAAACTCTGAAGTAAATCAACAATCAAATATAAAATATGAATTGCAGATAAATAAATCACAGAAACTGAAAATACAAATAAATTATTTAGTTATTAATTTTATAATATCTCAAAGATATAATGTGTTGTATAAAGAAGACGAAAATTGCTTTTTTTTACAAGTAAGATACATTGTTTATCATAAAAATAAATTAATTATTAATTTTACAGTATTTTGGATATATCAAATTACTGTAACTGAGAGAATTCTATCTATTTTATATCCTGAAATTTGCTTTCAACATCCGTGAAGATGAATGAGAAAATATCTCAATTTGTTTTAATTACACGTTATGGAAATTCTCACAATGTTGTCGCAATTTTAAATAATTTTACAACATAGCTTGTACTCGAGTGGTATAAATATTTTCAAAAATAAATGGTTAAAAAGCTTTTGAATATATTTGTCGAGAGGATGGAAACTTGTTACATGCTACAAAAGTTGCATTCATATTATTGATTTGAAATTGGAATTCTTCCTTTGCTCACTGACAATGATAATAATTAATAAATCACTTTTCCTCTTCCATAAAATTAACAATTAAATATCTGCCAATTAACAGAAGTTTGTGCTTTATATAACAATTTCATACTTGTTTCAATTTATACACTCACTCAGTAGACTTGCATACATCTACAAAATATTAATAAATTTCTATATGCCTATTACTTGATCAATTTCACTAACAAAATAATAATATAAAAACTCGAAAGTCAATTTTGCTTTTCCCTAGCAAAGCCAGATCGAAATCACGTGCGTTGATCAAGCATTATCATTACTCATTAATTACCAGGTATTAATTAGATGAACCTCCCCATATCGATATATATATATATATATATATATTTACATATATATTTATATATATAACAATATCGATGCATTTTACCTCTATTAATCAACTTTTTATTTAATTGCAGTAACCTGTATATGTATATATGTGTACATGTGTATATATATACATAGGAATGTATATATGTATATGTACATAAAACGTAGATGTGCTATCATATAATATACTTACATATAAAATAGAAGCGTGAGTTAATTAAGTACAATACCAGCATAGAGAGGATCAATCGAATTTTCTCTTGCACAACAGTCGTTGTGTGTCGATGTATGTAATGTGTATTTTATTTCTAGGTGGTGTTAACAGTATCATCGCTAATCTCACATTTTCTTGTGTAACCCAGCTTCTCTTAGCTCTTTAGTCTTAAAGAAAACAAAAAAANAAAAAAAAAAAAACACGAAAATGAAGAGAATTGTCGTTTGATTTCGTTTAAAGCAATCGTCGTGATGATAATGGGAGTGCTTAATACGCGATTACCAGGTATCACGTAGATTCTTTCTCGACACCGCTCCCTATGAAATGTCATTAGCAACTTCGCTACCAGCGAATTCAATTCGATATATACACACTGAAATGCATATATATATATATATATATATATATAAAATATATACACGCCGTATATATAACATATATATATTTAACATGTGAAAAGAAAAAAATGTAATTGTCACTAATGTATAACGTTGCATAATCATCTGTAACCGTGAATGGAATGGATCAGCATTTTAACATGACGAATCTGGCGTTTGCCCGAAAAGAAATATATAATATAATTGTTTATACCTACTCGTATCGTAGAATTCAGAGAGTTCATCTTACGTGAGAGGACCTAGGATCGAGAGATTATTATACAGCGTAATGGATATTGTACAGCGTGATGGATTGAAGTTTAGATAGATCAGGTAACTAGCCCGTAGTTACGATATTTCTTTTCGTGTACGCGTTGAATTCGTAGAATTTTGCCAGCTAATTCTATCAACCGCGTAACGTATCGTGCAAGAGAATCTGTGAGGTACTTGTAGGCGACATTATTTTTTCACAAATATATGTTGTCTCATATTATAATACTTGCCATATACACCACAAACAATACACATTGCACACACTGTTGCTCCAATTGATTGAAACAGTATTATGCGGGGTACCAATATGTAGCACCTTTCTGATCCCTCTCACTTTAATTCCAACTTTATCACCAACGACAACTTTTCTTCTGTTTTCACGTAAACGTAACAATATAATAATAATCACATCCTGTAATACATCCCTTTTTTTCGTGTCTCTCTCTCTCTCTCTCTCTCTCTCTCTTTCTCTGTTTCTCTGTTCTCCTATTCACGTGTAGACGTTTTCGATGTGACTCGATGATAATTTCCCATTGATTTTAACGTCCGACTTATCGGTCCCTCGGTGAAAAAGAAGCGGGAACAGCTCTTCGCCGAAAGAACGAAATTTTCGCGAAGGAGGAGACGCTCCTTACGTTCCCACCGTACGTCCAAACATTTCTCCTCAATGCAGCCAATATTACAGAAACTATTGATCTCCCCACTATATTTAAACCACGTTAAGGGGCCGTTGGTCAATAACTGTAGCTACTTCTGAAAGTGTATGGGTATAGTCATCGGCAAACATTAGACATTGGGTCTTCTCACAGCTCTTAGTTTCTTGTCTCTATATCGAATCCTTTGCATTTGAATAATACAGTGCAATCTCCCTCTGTGTCGAAGTGTTGGCAAATATATATATATATTGTGTATACACAGCGAAGAGCATAAACTGTTAACGATGAGAATTCGTCGATACTTTAGACCGTTACAACAAGTCGTATTAACTTGCTCCCTTCAAAGACGATCCTTTTTTTACATCCTACGGATTTACATTTTACAAACTTGGAACGTTTCTTGGAAACTTAGGAATGATTTTTTTCCCGCGACAACTCGGGTCGTTCGTCTTGGTCTCTTGAAGATTGAAATTTTTTTTCTCTGCAACTTGCTTCTTTTCACCCTACAAAAACTTGCCTTTCTTGCCATTTTATTAAGCTTTCTGAGTTTTTGTCATTGAACAAACCCTCCCCCTACGAACCCTAAAGCTCAATTTTAGAATTTTAATAATTTTCGACTGTCAAAGTGGAGATTAAACTTTTAAAAAGTGTTTTAAAAATTCAAAACATTGACAATTTTTCGTCATTAGTGTAGATACGCTCTTCGCTGTAATATTCAACAAGAAATTTCTTTAGAGAATATAGAGATGAGAATATTGAGATGGAATATTGATAACAATGATCATCATTTAATTCAGTTAAAATGTTTTATATTGTCGTATGTTTACGATGTAACATAATGCAGCATAAATTTAACAAGTACTGTTGTACGGAGATTTCATTGTATTTGGGTCTATGCGAATTTTTAAACTTCCGTCGAATTGCATGCGTCGTTTTCGTGGATTTATTTATTTAAAAGATTTATTTCGATTCTGGTGTCATAAGTGATAATAAAAGAGACCAGGGTATAGCTTATACATTTTTTTCAATTTTCTAGTTTATACGACAGATAATATTAATGTAATAACTTCTAATTATTTATATAATAATAATATCAGCGATCTGCAATTTTTAGTAAACTAACAATATATTAAAATAATTATTATTATTAGTTCAGTTATCTTTACCAATTAAAAAGTGTTGTTATTATAATTTAACTCGTTTTTTTCTGAAATTATCTTGTAAAGCAAGAAATTAATTGTTCTTAGAACAATTCAAGAATATTTAGTTTCTAAATATTTCATTTTATTATGAGTATTTATTTTGCACTATATAAAATTGTAGTAATTAAATAAATTTTGTTAATACACACAACCACACCGATATACACACAATCATAATCAGTTATATTTATACCTCTTATGCCTCGTTTATTTTTCGATGAAACATCTCATTAACTTACTCTGGTCTCTTCCACATAAAAATAGCATAGATCATAATAATTTATAATTCTGTTTCAAACATGCAGATTAATTTTCTTTCTCGTTGTGTCGAAACTGTAAAAATTTAGAATTTATAAGAAGGAAATTCAATTCGAAAGTGTATCAATGAATAAATTTTTTTCCTGCAATTAGTTGAGAGATACCATACTATACACTTATAGTTAGAAACTATATTATTGTAACATTATAATTCAAATTTTTCGTAAAAGAAGATAAAGTAATTCGTATTATAGCTTTATTCGTTATTAATAAACTCTATTTATTGGACTTATTTATTAAACAGCTAACACAAGCATTTACTTCACGTTCAGAGATTTTCTTTTTCTTTTTAAAGATTAAAACGTTCAAGCGGAATTTTAAAAGATTCGCATAGATCTGATCTAACAACATCCAAAGGGCACGTACTAGTTAACGCGTAAAGTCGAAGGTCATTTTCTGCATGCAAGGCAGATAATATCAAACAGCATTCAAGTGTAGCTACTCGGTAATTATTTCATTAGGATTGTGTGTTTCCTGATGAAACAACTATCAGACATATTATAACATATTTCTGTCCAACTATCCTAATTCAGAAATTTATACGTTTTGTAGAATCTCTTTGCTGACAATAAATTTAT
Organism: Frieseomelitta varia; assembly: GCF_011392965.1. Taxonomy (NCBI): domain Eukaryota; kingdom Metazoa; phylum Arthropoda; class Insecta; order Hymenoptera; family Apidae; genus Frieseomelitta; species Frieseomelitta varia. The sequence continues at coordinate 906,599 of NW_025109028.1, read as the reverse complement.
TGAATTGCAAGGTATGAAATTCCCGATTAGTTATGATGTAATCATAATAGTAACTTTATCGCATGTGTTATTATTTTATTGCTTTTTTAATATTAAATTTTTATTAATTATAATAAGAAGTATTACGAAGTGTCATTCATCAATTTCTACATAAATTAATTTATAAGTTTCTCAATATATAATTATAATTTTTATTACATACTATTATTATTTTATTTTGTAAGGTACCATTATTATTTCATTTTTATAAAAAAGGTACTATTATTATAGGTACTATTATTATTTTATTTTTATAAAAAAGTTGAAGTCTCGGTGACAACGTAAATTCTTTTTAACAGTTTCTTGATTCGTAGACTATCTTCAGAAAATAGTTTCAGGAAATGATAGTCAAGAATAAAGTACAAAACCAATGAGGGCCAAATCAACAAAAAGGAATCTACTCTTAAAGTTTTATATTATTTAATTAATTAAGCAAACATTTTACATTTTAATGAAAAGTCATTGATACAACAAATAATTGGACATTTCATACGTTACAAACCAATGTATCTTTCTAAACAGCTTCATTCATAAGGTTTGAAACATTATTGCTTTAATTCACTTAACATGAGAGCCTATTAAGCATCAGAAAGACAACAATCTGTTCTTCAGTCTCCTCTTAAGAAGTACGTAGGTTCATCCGTTTGCAAAATAATTGTGGCAATTATTTATTTTTTCAAAGAAAAGAGAAAAGTAAATAAGAAAAAAAAAAAGGAACATGTCGAACGATGGTTTGCGCCGAATTGCTACAGTTTATCGCTTCAGTTATATATTTGTATTTGCAGCTTGAGTATCTTAGCGAAGTAATAACTCGAAGAGAGGGAAATAAGTGGTATGATCGATTATTGATAGTTTCTACTTGCCCCTCGCTTTGCTTCTAGAAAATGACGCGCGCTTTAAAATGTTAACCAGTATGGGTCTACCTAAATTGAGAGATAAAATAACAATATGTCGCAATGTCGCTTGATAATAATTCGTATTAATTCGTAATACATTCGTAATACAGTCGATCAGAATACACATGTATATGAAAAATTTGAGAGAGTATGCATAACATGGAGATATTGATGAAAACTTTATGCAGAATGTTCAAGCTACTTTTTGTTCAAACTTTGTCATTATTAGACTACGGACTTTTTGTTCATTTATAAAAAAAGTTTGAAGCTCTACCACAGAGCAAAAATGTATAATAGATATATTGTCCAAATATAAAATTGCATTACACATATTCTATTGATATAAGTAATTGTATAGATTAGTATTGATAAATTTATAAATGTAGGTTGTTAAATTAGTAATTGTAATAAATTAGTATTGATAAATTAGTATTGTAAATTTATAAGTATAAATATATAAATTTAAATGTAGGTTGTTAAATTAGTAATTGTATAAATTAGTATTGTAAATTTATAAATGTTGTTAAAAATACTGGAGCATTACGTAAGTTAAAAGTCTCAAAATAAATAAAACTTTTGTTAAAAATACTAGAGAAACATTAAGGTGGAAACACAATTATTTTTATATACAGGCAGAGATAGATTGACGATGCAATCAATAATTAATGAGTCACTTTGTTTGTTAATGCAAGATCGATAATGATGAAATATTAAATTCATTTCTTTGAAGTTTATTTCGATTTTGTTTCACCTTAATAAATCATTCTTCAACTCTTCGTTCGATCAATTGGTGATCTATTAATATTCATTGCGACGAGAAAGATCAATTGCGGAGGAAATTGGAAAATATTGGAAGCCAGAGATATTTTCATTATAACTTTTTTAATTAAACTTCAAGTAAACGGTGTTTGTTATAGTTATACTTTTTTATTTTTATTTGTATCCATAAAACATACTGATGAAGTTTGATTGGAAAGGAGTGGAACATTCTGTATCGTCCATAAATATTTGAACGTATATCATATTCGACAACGTTGAACGAACGTGTGAGATACATTTCAAATAAATTCTTTTTAATCGAATTTTCATTTAATCTAATTTTCGTTTAATTTTACGTCTGATAATTATATACAGCCAGTAAATATCGAATAAAATGTTATGAATATTAATATTACAAATTTATCATATATAATATATTATGAATATTCATATTGAAATATTAATTTGAATTAATGATGAACATCATTAAGTATAAAAATATTAATCGGTATAAATAAAAGTAAAGTTAGATGATGATTAATTCCACGTACGCACTTGAGTTTGATGACTTTGAGGGCCTTGTTTAATTTCGAAGATACATAGTATGTCGTATTTTTGATTACGATCTTTAAATTTATATTTATATCTATATTTGACAAGTATGATTACGTTAATGTAAATTAGTCAAAGCTTTCAATTACTTTAATAATTATGGCGTGAAATAAAGAATTAATATCGAAGAGACATTTCTTTTTACTCAAATTCTAATATAACAAAAGTATAAATTTTTAAAATTGCATTGGACTATATTAAATATGATAAATTAAATATTCAAATATTTATGGAAAGATATATCTGTATTCGTATGGAAGATCTTTTCTAATACGGTTTAAATGTTTCTCTGAAATTTACAAACTTACCAATGTGTTAGCAGGTAGTTACGATAGTTACTTCGAACGAATTATTCTCATAGCATGATTGCGAGAACGAGCAAAAGCTGTGAGTAATCCAGCATCGATCGACCTATAACGGATTTTTAGAAGAACATAGAGATGGCTTGTATATTTTTCATCAATTGCACTTTATGAGCATCAGTTCTCTTCAATTTTAACAAGATTACGTTTTGCAACAAATGTCCGCCCTGTTAGCTTTTCTCTTTTTTCCAACTCGTACTCGATCTTTTCTTTTCCTTTTTTCTTTCTTTCTTTTTTTTTTCTTGATCCATCTGACGATATTGCGTAAAAAAAAAAAAAAGAAGAGAATCGCATAACACAGCTTTCTGCAACGAATATCGATATCTTGCACAAGAGATGTTCCGCACAGGCTTGCACTGATGCAAGCTTGGTCCATATTATTTTCATTTCCTTACGTATTTTTCTAAACTAAGTGGTAATTATCTGAAAAAAGAAATTTCAACTCCTTTAATCTTGATCTTAGGATACGTTGCAGAGAGGAGAGCCCTGAGTAACTATCCATTTGGCCAAAAACTGGAAGTTAAAGTAAAAAAGTGATTCAGAAATAATTAACAAGAAATTTTACATTACACTTGCTCACGATGAATAGTTAAAGTAGTTGAAACTGAAATTGCACATGCATTTCCATAGGATTGTGATTCTTATAGTAGCAAAGTATTAGGTTAGGTTGTGTTAGGTTAGGTTTGGGTTAGATTAAATTCTGCAAACTTCAAACTTCACATTGATTGATTCAGTGCTATATTTAGATACAATCGAACCACGACCTGGAGACAAATTAGAGTAAATGTAATGTAACAGGTATAATTTTCTTTACGTATCATGCAATTGATCTAAAATATGAAACGATGGTAGTTGAGAAGCTACGAATAAAAGTAAGTAGCTGAAATTGAAATTGCGTATAGCATCTGCTTAAAACTGCGGTTCTTGATAGGTAAGATACGATTAAGTTAGGTTAAGTTAGGTTAGATTGTTTCATTCAATCTTCATTTTGATTGGTTTCAGTTCTATATTCGGCTTCGTAAGCTACGATTATCGAAGAATTCGAGCAACGAAAGTGTAATGTTGCTTTTTCTTGTAAGTTTGAAAAACATAACCTCACTCAGGAGCTTTCCCTCTACGATAGATTCGAAATTCAACGAGATTATAGTTGAGGATATCTCTTTTCCAGTTAATTTTCAATTACTGACTAAACTTATGAGTTACGGGACGAGTTGTTTTCCTTACGACTAACAGAAATTCACTGGCATTCTATTCGCGAGGAGCATCGCAGTTGATTGCATGACGAGCTGCCGATGCCAACAGCCCTTTTCTTATCTTCCTTTTTCTTCTTCACCTTTTTTGCTTTTCAACCGGCACCAAAGTCTTACACACTCGGAAGTCAAATAACCGCAGACTTTTTTTTGCCAGATAAAAATTCTTCGGATTGAAGTAACATAACCTCGAACACATTCTCTGATCATTCTAATTATCGACCTTCATGTAGTATCGTCGAGTTAGAGATACCTCTTCAATTACCAAAGATTCAAGTATAGTTCATTTTCTCCGCAAAATTAGTAAAATAAGAAATTCCAAAATTAAGTAACCTAAAATTGACCCAATATTGATACCATTTGAGGATTGATAAATAATAACAGAATTTAATTAATTATTTCAACTGATTTATGATTCACTAGACGGTGTTTAAAAATATTCTGATTTGACTGTACGTGCCTTCATATTATCGATATTTCTACTAAACTTTTCTACTTCTTTAACTCCTTAAGGATTTATTGAATTTTGGGGAAATATATATATAGAAAGAAAAAAAACTTTTTTGTTTTATTATTTTGCTACATATACAGCTTATAATTTTGCATAAAATACTAACTATCGGGAAAGAACTTTTATATATATAATAAATAATTATATACATAATATATATATAATAATTATATATTATATTAATAATTATTAATTATTATATAATTATATATATAATATATATAATAAATAATTATACATGTAAAATCCAGCTGTATTCACAGTGCACAAGAACCAGTGGACCTTAAGGGGTTAATCAAATGTTTTACACATTTCAAGAGCTAAAAACAATGTTAAAAACCATGGCGAGTCAGTCGATGGAAAATTCAAACAGTATAAAGCATTGCTTCCGAGTGTACACGAGTTTGCGTTTACCCGTAGTTATATATATGCGAAGCGATCGCCTATATTTATTTCTGTTGAGACAGACTCGCGGTAATGATTTTTGCTGAATTGTCCCGGAAGCAACGAATTGATTTCGCTTTGTAGCGATTGCACTAGCGTGGCAGGGTAATAGTATAGGACACGAGAGACTAGTTTCGGTTAATTGGGCGTTTGCACGTTCGCTCAAAAGTCTCTGGACATCTCCCACTTTTCAATGTAACTTCAAACAAGATATTTCGATACAAGCCATGGATTTTGAATTGTATTCCATCTGTCATTAAAACAACTTTCTTCGTCGTTTAAACAAACCTTGCTACTTTAACAATAATAATGATCATAAAGTCTAGGACTTTTGAGCGGGGTTTTATCTATTTTTGTCTTTCTTTCTTTTTTTTTTTTTTTTTTATAATTTCGAGCCTTGGTCAAGAGTGTGAAACCGAAGGGAGCGGGGTTTTGAAGGGAGTACAAATGAAACATGTGTGAAATACGCATGCCGAACAATGTACAAAACACAACTTGTATAAGTCGAGCGACGTCGGGCAGACTGCCTTCAAACGACGAAGATACTCTTTTGGTGGAAAACACATCTGGGTATCTATTTACGCTTCTACAGCAGTTTTCAGCGATTCTGTTCACTGCGAGTACAGTCGAGTCCTCAGTTTCGCAGAAAATGCTTTAGAACGTTCTAGCAGTCCGCATTTACGTCCTCCCTTTTTTTCCTTTGTTTCTCGACAGGCGTTTCAAAGTCGTTTCGAGATCTTAACGACGAACGTCTCAACCGTTTCTTATTTGCATCCCTTTTGGTCGTATGCTCGTCGATAAGGGGGCCCTTTTTGCACTACTGTCTCTTTTGAAGCTCGTTATTCAAGTAACGCCGAGGTCGAGTGGAGAAGCCGATGAGATCCAAGATGAGAGAACCTGTATTTTTAACATCTGACGATGACGTGGTTGTTGAATATCGAGGGTTAACCCTTTCGCTACTGGAACACGGCACCGTGTTAGAGATCAAAATCTAAATTTTAAATGAAAGTGGATTAACATTTCTCGTCTTTCCTAAGAATGGTTAATTTAGACCTTTTCTTTTTATAGTTATTTGATCTGAAATTATCTTCAGTTCTTTCTAAGGATATGCAGTATTTTTACAAAATAATAATGATCCATCAGTAGTAAAGGATATATAGTATTTTATATATAGTATTATATAATAATAATAATCCATTAGTACTACCTTATTGAATTATTAATAATTTGTTCAATAATTCAAAATCTAAATTTTAGTTTCTCGCCTTTCCTAAGAATTAATTTAGATCTTTTCTTTTTGTAGTTATTTGATCTGAAATTATCTTCAGTTCTTTCTAAGAATATACAGTATTTTTATAAAATAATAATGATCCATCAGTAGTAAAGGATATATAGTATATACAGTATCAGTAGTAAAGAATATATAGTATTTTTATATAGTATTTTATATATAGTATTATATAATAATAATGATCCATCAGTACTACCTTATTGAATTATTAAACGTTTGTTCAATAATTCAAAATCTAAATTTTAAATGAAAGTGGATTAACATTTCTCGCCTTTCCTAAGAATGGTTAATTTAGATCTTTTCTTTTTGTAGTTATTTGATCTGAAATTATCTTCAGTTCTTTCTAAGGATATACAGTATTTTTATAAAATAATAATGATCCATCAGTAGTAAAGGATATATAGTATATACAGTATCAGTAGTAAAGGATATATAGTATTTTATACATAGTATTATATAATAATAATGATCCATCAGTACTACCTTATTGAATTATTAAACGTTTGTTTGATACCTGATTGAAATTTCAAAAAAAAGGAAAAAAAAAGATGTAAAAGAAACGCGAATTTTATGAACGGAACTGTAACTCAACTTCAAGTTGAAATTTTAAGAACAAGATGGCGTTGAAACGCGCAATTTGAGGCTCAAACGATTACTACTAATTTCTGGTTATGGTACAGCCCGCGTTATTTTGACCGTGAGTTACTTAAAAACATTTCACGATTTACTCGCGTTACTCTGATTACTTTTTCCGAAGAAATCCTTCGAATCGAAGAGCAACTTTGATATAATACCGTATGTAACCAAATTTGAGGTTATGGTCACGCGTGGCGAAAGGGTTAAATAATGGTTTCGGAAACAATGAGCTTCCTCTCCCGTACGCTAAAAATTTGTCGCTTGCTTCGTATTGTACTATTTTTTCGTACGTGTGAACAAAACTACTTACGCTTTCCTTCTATTTTGTCAGTGATTCAGAATATGTTGTTACTGTATATTTGATGTATTGTTTGAATACATATTTTTGAACGCTTTCGTGCAGTGAGAGAGCTTTTGGTATTTTACTCTGTTTTTTGGTAGTTGTTGTTGCTTACATATATACATATATATATATAAAAAAAAAAAGGAAAGAAAGTGCAGGCTATAAGCATAAGAATTATACTTCTCTTCGCATTTCATCGATGCTCACACCAGTTAAGAAGTGTTTTCATATATCTGACGTTTTGGGTTGATCATTGGAATTCTCATCTCTGATTCAGTTCTTTCTGTCTGACTTTCTTACGGACGATGAAACAAGCAATTACGTGAGTCGAGAGTACGTGAAGTTTTTCTTCTTCCCTGCCTGTCACTGTCGGTGACTCGATGATCTCTCTGTTTTCACTGCAGTAATAACAATTGGGAAATTCTTTAATTTTCAATTTTTTCCCTCTATCGCACGACACCCTCGAAGTGACGTGCAAACAGAAAGGATGGTTCGATTCGCGAACGAATGGAACGAAACAGAGATACGTTAGACCCCCGGGTTGTTTAGTTTCGTTAAATCGCATCTTAAACGCTGGACGATCCGAAAAACCGTCCGTCCGTTGATCATCCTCTGGCTCACTTGTTTGACCGGCTGATCCCGTCGATTTTCCAGGTGATAGCTGTGATATCAATACTCTTTATTGTGCTTTCGACGATCGCACTAACTCTCAACACCATTCCTAGTATGCAAGTGAATGATGAGAAGGGGAACTTTCAAGACAATCCGCAGCTAGCCATGGTGGAGGCTGTGTGCATCACGTGGTTCACCCTCGAGTACATGCTTAGGTTCAGCGCGTCGCCGGACAAGTGGAAGTTCTTCAAGGGCGGTCTGAATGTGATCGACCTGTTGGCAATACTGCCGTACTACGTATCTCTGTTCCTTGTCGAGACGAACAAGAACGCGACCGACCAGTTCCAGGACGTGCGCAGGGTAGTGCAAATCTTTCGTATAATGCGGATCCTGAGGATCCTGAAGCTGGCCCGCCACTCGACCGGGCTGCAGAGCCTCGGCTTCACCTTGCGCAACTCGTACAAGGAGCTGGGCCTGCTGATGCTCTTCCTGGCGATGGGCGTCCTCATATTCTCGAGCCTCGCCTACTTCGCCGAGAAGGAGGAGCCCGGGACCAAATTCGTAAGCATTCCAGAAACCTTTTGGTGGGCGGGCATCACGATGACCACCGTCGGATACGGCGACATCTACCCCACGACCCCGCTCGGCAAGGTGATCGGCAGTGTGTGTTGTATATGTGGTGTCCTGGTAATCGCGTTGCCCATTCCCATTATCGTTAACAATTTCGCCGAGTTCTACAAGAACCAGATGAGGCGCGAGAAAGCGTTGAAGAGACGCGAGGCGTTGGAGAGGGCCAAGAGGGAGGGCAGCATCGTGTCGTTCCATCACATCAATCTGAGGGACGCGTTCGCCAAGAGCATGGATCTCATCGATGTCATCGTCGATACTGGTAAGCGAAGCGAGCCACCGGAAGGAGGTTATACATACATGTATAATGTTCACTCTGTTTGCGTAGGACACGCTTAGAAGCGTAGGTGGTGTATACACACGTACGTGTATACATTGATCTTTTGAACCACTTGCGCTGGCAACCGATTGCGGACCATAACGAGTGACCAACACCGTACAAATACAATAATTCGTCGCTTTCTTCTCGAACTCGTCGTCGGGTACGATACTACTGGATGGAAATTACTGAGAATTAATAAATTTATTATTATTTGTTTTGCCTCGGTTGCATTTAATACACTTGAACATACTGAGGGAGTATTTGAAGGCCCAAAATTGCAATGCTTTCTCAGTTTTAAGTATATTGATATATAACCCGGGCAAAACAAATAATAAATTTATTACTTCTCAATAATTTCCATCCAGTAATACCGACGAGTTCGAAAAGAAAGCGACGAATTATTGTATGTATAATACGGTTTGGTCGCTCGTTATGGTCCGCAGTCAATTGCCAGCGCAAGTGGTCAAATATCGAGCGAGCTTTTACGGTAAAGAATTTTGCCATTTTGTAGATATTAAATAAATTTCAGGAAATAGGTTGTAATCTTTATACGAAGATACATATGTACAGTGACATGAAACTTTATGGCGGAGAATCTTAACGTTTTACTTTGTAGAATGTGTCGGCGCAGAAGTAAATTTCAAGAGATAGAAAATAATATTTTGGTAATGTACCAACATGAAATGGATCTCACGTGAATTTACAGCAAAGAGTTTTAGCATAAACTTATTTTGTAGAGTACACTGGTGGTATATACAAGCAGGTTTCTCGAAGTAGTGTATTTGATGGGGGCGATAAATTTTATTACAGAAGTACTTACTCAGTAATGCTTCGCAAATATACCAAACTCAATTTTCGTATTACTATTGTATTACGTTCTCTACATTCATTCGCGAGCAATTTTTATTATTTCAAAAAGTTCTTTCTTTTGTATTCTTGATACACTAATGTTGAATGCATATTAAAATGTATGATATATTAAAGTATGTATCAAGTTAAATGAAATTAATGGCCCGATGAATAATTTGTTCTATTAATTGATGATTTTAGTTCTTCTAAAAATTTTTTATTTCGCTTGAAACGATTGGACTTAGAAAAGCAAATGTTTGAAGTATGCAATAATTTGTCTCAAAAAGTCAAAAGATCGAAGCATTAGGAGAGTAGTATATTGTTGAAACGTATCACATCTCGAATATAACACTGTTACAGAAATTTCTAATATTACGAACATTACAATTATCAGTGTTGTTTCTAAATATAGTTAATTACACTTTCAATATTAACATTATATTAATAATTAATTACTGGCAACTATAAAATTTATTAATGGTAATATAATTCTTTTTTAATTTGCTAATAATAATTTATTAATAATATTAGTGCTATATATAATTTATTAATACTGTATCGGTATTATAGATGAAATATTTGTAGGTGTTTACTCTCAAAGAGGTTGTTATTTTTTTTTCTAAAAATAATTCTAATAATTCAAATTTTGTGAGTGTAATTTCTCCATAGAGAGATCAACGTTTTCGTGTTATATTCGAGAAAAGTCAGGCTGTAGCTCGAGTCTTACTGTTTGTCAATTAACTGGATCGTTTTCTTTATGCCCTACTTTAAGGTTTTCGTTTTTCCATTATCTCCCAGTGTTCTTTGTACGTCGTCACATATTTTCGTAGCGCAGATCTCGAAAGATTTTTACCTTGTTAACCGGAATTGCTCGGCTATCTTCTATCACGAGAAATGTCAGAGGTCTCCGGGGATTTAATGAAAAGTAAATAACTAATTAAAAACGGCGCTTTGGTTAGCATTTCAGGTTTTGTTCGAATTTTAATATGTTGGAAAGAGACTTAATAAGAAATTTAATATGTTGAAAAGCAAAATACTTTATTATTTTCATTGTTTGTTCCTGTGTTCGACTGTTAATAGAAATTGTGAAATTAATGTAATCCAATTCTGACTATACGCTCGAATTAGGTGAAAAGTAATCAAAACTAGGCAGTGAAAATAGATGTTCGATTTAGCTTTTATTAAAATAGAAACTAATCCTCAACTTAATTCTCTAGATCTAGATTTATGTTTGAGTTTGGATGCTTTTTAAAAATGAGTTTGGGACAGGTCAATAGAGCAAAAGATTGCAAAATTCCACGTTAGATTTCTTCATGGTAGTTCTTTCATTATTTCTCATTATTCACAACTTTTCTCAATCTTCAAGTTCATAATCTTGTTGCATATAAGCATCAATGTTATTTTATAACGTAATTAATAAATTAAATTTGAGGTGTCTTCAAACATGGACAAACAATTTGGGGTGTGTTCAAACATGGACAAACAACCCTCAAACAAATTTTGGGTACATTCAACCACAAATTTCTGATTACAATTAAGGACCTTTGTAACAGTTTGTGATACTTTTTTAACAAGGATACTTTTCCCAATGTATTAGAATTTGAACAGAGCTTGAAATTTCCGAACAAACAGCAATGTTTGTAGAAAACGTCGAGAAACAGGTTTATACTCTCGACTCGTTTATTCCAGTTAACAAGGTGCAATCGTACTCCAGAGTGATACCGAATAGGACCATTATGTCACTCTCTACGCCCATTAACAGCGCCCTTTCTCATTCGTTTTTATACTTCGATCATAAATTTACTGATAACACAACATACACACACACAGTACATGGTAATTACACGCGGCATTACACACAGTGATACACACGTTAATACTAATGCTAACGCATAAGTTTTTATCGCAGCGAAACGTTAACAATTTATCAACCCTGACGCAAGAATGATGAATTTATCAGTTCTGGCGCAGGAGCAAGGTAATACGGGGGCCACACTGCTAGAGAAACACTTTGACCACCCTCTTTATCGACTTTCTCATTAAACTGTTCAACTGCACTGTATTCATATGTATTCACGAGCCATGGGGGATAGGACATAGAACGAAAGTACACCGTGAGTCCTCGATCTTCGAAACTCGACACTTGGAAAACTTAGTGGATACTCGGTCTTTCGTATTTCGTACGAAAGTGGGACAAATAGTCGCGTCGCAGAGTTGGATATTTAATTCGTTGCTTCGATTTAAAATGGGACCAAGCTCTCTGTTCCTCCTTAATTTATACACGTACCTGTCTTCTTGTCGTTATTTATAAAAATTCGTATGATCCTTGAACGTTAAAAATGTTTCTCACGTACATAAGTGTTACAGATACTTGAAATTTTTCTGTATGTAAATTTTGTCATGCCCGAATTAATTCGAAATTTCAGTCGAGAAAAATCGGATCGCGTTTGAAGTTCGAGGGTTCACTGTATTGTCATCCATCGATCGTGTTAGTTTCATTCTCTATCGCAGTGTTTCCCAATCTTTCACGAGTCGCGACCACCTCTCATTGCAGTCGAATAATAACGTGTGATTTTAATTTGAAGGAGTGACTCGAGGTCTAAAAAATATTGAAGGCTCGACATGGGAAAGAATTAATGCTTCATCAACTTTTTGATGATGTAAGTATTGAAGAGGTCGACTTTTATCAACGATATGTAAATGTTACTCTTACGTTTATCGATTGACGAAAAACTGACGATAGAAAGTACGTCAATTTATTATCTCTTTTTGGAATTAAAAGATACACATATATGATATATTATAAATTTAAATTTAAATTGTTTATTAAATTTATTTATAATAAATTTAAATTTATGTTTATTATAAAATTTATTATATTATTATATTTATTATATTATATTATATCATATTTATTATATTTATTATAAAATCTTGTCAAAAATAGGCACACAATTTGTCGAAATTATGTTTCCATTTTTATTTTATAGATAAAGTTATACATTCTGCTAAAAGAAAGTACTTCATATACTTTTGTAAAGTGGAATAGGGCGGACCTATGGAAAGATATTCTACTATAAAATGCTTCTGTCTTTGCAAAAGTATCTTTGGCATTTTTTTACAAACAAATTTTTTGACTTGTATAATTCTCTTGTTCATGTTTTCAGTAACATAAATACTAGAGAAACGATCCAAATTAATTGTATATTCTTAAACAAATCCATTTGAAAAAATATCTATAACATTTCTTTAGTTTCACTACTCTGAAGAAATATTCTAATATTTCCATATTTAGTTTCATCCTCATAGAGTAAGATTCTTAATTGACGTAACTTTACCTAGAACAGAGCTATGAAAGAAACAGATAATTAAAAAATCACACTAGTTTCAACTTTGGCTATTGATTTTTTCCATTTGTTATATACCTTTCAACATAATCTTTCAATTTAGATTTTTCACGTAATTTTTAAATATCCTCTTGACATTTTTAAAATCTATAATATAATATAATATAATATAATATAATCTATTATATAATATTTTTCAAATTTATAATATAATCACATGGACCTCAAATCTCTTCTTCTCCCTTAATTGATTAAAAAATTAATCAGTCTTCTTTAATTCAAACAAAATTGGCTGGACAACAAAATGTTCAATTAAAACAAATAGAATCACCCTAAGTCAGTGCGTGCCCCCCCCCCCCTTTGGAGGTCGCGACCTCGCAGATTGGGAATCCTTTGCTCTATATCGACTTTGCTTGGTAGATTCACAAGAACGCGAGAAACACGGTAAACACAGTATCATCTTACTTTCGTTGTTTTTCTGTCGCGTTCCATTCGGCTCATTTCACTAGACCAACGACTTCGTTCCGCAGTCACTCGATTCTCATACGATGTTCGAAATTGAGACCCGCTAATCCTGCGTCAAGGTTGATGAATTGATGGCATAATGAAAAACATAATGGATACCGAGGCTGTTTTCAGGTCACGATATGTCCGGCGTGGATGGTAACAGCAAGGAGGGGGAATCCGTGTACGGACGCAGTCCTGCCCAGACCAGGTCAGGCTGTTATCCTAGCTATGAGCATTACGGTCCCTCGTGGCGTCGTTGCGGTGCCTCGTTTTCCTGCTGCTTCCTCGGGTCTACCTTGGGGGCCGATTTCACACGGGGATAACACGTATCGTGGCACGCGTATGATGGAAGTGTGTACATCAGCGGATGCAATTCTCACGAGATACAGTATCGGCGAGAGCGATGAAATTTTTCAATTTGCTATATTAAAGATATAGATGGTCGGAAATGGCCAGTATTTCCTCGATATTTATATCGATACTACTTGCCTATATGGAAAAGTCAATATCCGTTCCAACTCTTGCGCTGGGATGACGTGCCACGCTCGTCGAGAACATTTTTCTCCCAAATTGCAACATTTCCTTAGTTCTAAGTATATTTAAATGTTACCTAAATGATGTTCGTTGCTTCTTAATAATTTTTAATCCGGTGATGTCATACCGACGTGTTCGAAAGAAGAAGAAAGCGACGAATTATTGTGTACGATTCGGTCACTCGTTATGGTCCGCGAGCCAGTTGCCAGCGCAAGGGGTTAATATCAATGTTCGATATCTAGGCAAAAATATTGATTAGCGATCGAATCGATATCGAGTCGTCATCGACATCGATTTGTCACGATATCATGTCGAGTATACTCAAAGTAACGAGTACATACTATATACTATATAGAGTTAGTATATACTAACTGAGTAAGTATATAGTAACTACTATAGTTACTATATAAGTATATAGTAACTATATACTATAAGTATATAGTAAGTATATACTATATATATATTATAATATACTCGAACTAACTACGTCAGAAATTATTAATATTAATATTTTATGCTAAATGCATCGACATTCAATGCACATGTAGCTTCAAGAAAGTATATTTTCATCAAAAATCAGATATCGAAGCTTCCACAAAAATTGTCAAATGAGTATTGATAATCATAGAATTAGTATTTGATATTTCATGGAATTAGTATATTTTTCTACGCAGTGTCGTAATTATTGATATATCGATATCGATCGGTATTGCTGTGATCACTAATGCAACGCAGTTCTTGATACGCGTATCACGCCTAATCACGATACCCAACGTCTTCGTGTGAAATCGGCCTAACGAACAGCCTACCACGCCGGACAGATCGAAATTTGACATTCGTACTAATCAATCTCTCGCTTCTACTTGGAACACTTGCCCGAGATTCGAACAACACCGACCACTCTATGCCAACGTTGATGTCTACAAAACTAATCGCACCTCTCTAACTCACGACATGTCCGACGTGGATGGTAACGAGCTATTTTATTGATATATACATACATACATACATATATATATACATATATATATATATATATATATATATATATATATATATATATACATATATATATGCGTGGCTCACCATTTGTTGTTCGTTCCTTGATAATTCCAAAAGCAGTTCAACCGAGCAGATAAATCGGTCAAATAAATCCTCGCGCTCTCGAGTACTCTGCTGCGCACGTGAAAATAGAAAGGTGCTTCGATTCAAGTATTTTAGAGCTCCTTACTTCACCAGGTCACTTAATGCTCTCGGTGGATTCAGCCAGACGGCTGAATTGTCTTCCTCGGTGAAACATCCCTACGGTAAAACAAATAAAATTAATGAATTCACTTATTCATAGTGCACACGGTGGCTGTAACGTGTCTTAAAATAAGAGTTGCGTTAAACTTCGAAGTATCGACACAATCAAAGTTTTGTTAGAAAGCGTGTTAGAGAACATTTCAAACAAGGCAGCTTCTTTAAACGAAAGTTCGAATCTTAGTTTTTTAATTTTTTGAACATTGAAGTAGAAAGAATATAATAAAAACAAAAAGAAGTTTGAGTCTATAAAAAGAAGAAAAATATGTAAAATAGGGATTGTAAGAAAAATTGTAAACTCGAGAAAGATAAAAATGTAGGTAATTTCATTTGGAAATATCCTGTTCTAAATATTTCTAAATGCTCTGTACTTTTGCAAGAGTTACATTTATAAAAATTTTATGAGAATTTTTTAATAAAGAATTTCATAAAAATTGAATTACAAAGTTGGCTGGAACGATTCGAATAATCAATTTTCAAGCATGATGTTAACTTTGAGTAATGCTCTTGAAAGAGCAATTAGAGTAATTAGAGCACGACCACTAACGCAATGTCAAAGCTATCGTTTTGACAGTGGTTCTTGGTGCTCGCGAATATCATGTAGCACACGTAAGTGCACCGAAATACCAATAACCGTGCGATGTGACTCAACGTTCAACAGCCTTCGACTGATAACGCAGGAATGCATCCAATCTTTGTCGATATCTCTCTACGTACATATTTACCACGACGATCGTCTGGTTAATTGTTTCCGAAATTTTGTCGCAATTCAGATATGACAATGGGACAAATTCTGCGTAGCAAATGAACAAAATTAGTATTTTAGAATGAACAAAATTAAATCTCAATTAAATATCTATAAATTGTTATATATTGCAATATAATAATTTATCGATCTTCGTAGACAAAAGAAAAAGGAAAAAAATTTCTCCGGAAAGAATCTTTATTTTAAAATTTTAAATTCATTTTACGAACGTTTGATAAGTACTCCGAGGTATCCTAAGTAATTTTTTTCGAATTTTCAAACTTGGAGATGAACGATCCAATTTATGCACGTAACGTGAAAAAATAGGCCTGTCCGCCCATGAATGTTTAAAATCATTCGTCACGGCTGCTTTTGCTCTTGGAAATTCTTCTGCGACCTTTTCGTTCCTAACATTGACTTCAATTACGATCCGCGAATTAATCCGCGAGTGTCAATGTCAATCGTCGTTTGAAAATGACTTTTAAATAGTACTCTCGACCACGTACATGTCTCTGATACTCATCAACTAAATTAAGTCGTTACACGTTCAATGAACATGTATCTAATCACTATTTTATCAACACACGCGTCATGTCTATTTCTTTTTTAATATAAGTATAATTATTGTAACTTCGTTACTGAAACACGTGATATTAACTGATTTGCATTTCACGCGGCCGATTTCTATAACCAGCAATTCTACTGCTTTGATTAAAATTGCCTTCGATGTCTCGATATGGTGAAGTTTATGGCTTTGCCATTGCTGTATCTGTTTAATGATAGATCTTGGAAATTTCGTAAAGTTGCAACAACTGTATCTACTTTAACAAACTTTAAGAATAAATTTGATAACAGAGCGCGTAGATACACGTATGATATCGAGTGATTCTTGGACGAATAACCGTGTTTGTTGAAACAGTTAGGAAACATTTTTAATACAAAGCCAGTAGAAAATACTATTTATGTTATGTTCATCATTTTTTTAAATTTTGCCAACCCTTTGCAATTGCACGAACATTTTATTAGAAAATTTACGTGAAAAAGTTATTTCAAGGAATTTATTATGCAAAAGACTTCGATGAATTTGTTTGACAAGGTAAATTATTTCTTCGAGATAAAAACACTATGAAATTACAAAGGGTTGATGCCTCGATAACTACGTCCTCTTAAGTGAGTTATGTCTTTTCCTTTTTCAGGAATTCGGACGGTCTAGTAACAGGTATGTATTTACATACGTATATCCACATTCGACTAAAATAATCTGCAGACTCGAATACTCATAAAAACTGCTGTAACGAAGAAGATATGCGACGTATGCAAATAATAACTGCTGTCTCGTGATAATCAGCATACGGAAAGCTCGAGCTGTGCTATTAGATCCTTCGAGGTTTGCAAATTCAGTAAAGAGCATAAGTGTGCTACTAACAATGACAGATTGTCGATATTTTAAACTATTTTTTTTTGTTTAACTTCGTAAAAAAATTATATAATAATCTACTTGGCCTCATTTCAAAACACAGAATCTTCGCTTTGACAATCCTGTGAAATTTCTCTAGTTAATTGTAAAAATTCGAAAGCTCTTTAGAAACGTTGAAAAATTTTTTTCGTGACTGAGTCTATCACGATCTTGAAGATAGAAACTTTTTCTTTACAACGACCCCTTAAAACTTGCTGTACAATTTTTGTTCACCATTTTATTCAACTCTAATTATTAAAATTAGAGAACGAAACATTTCAGATTTCTCAGATTTTCTAATATCCAAAATTCAATAAAATGGCGAAACAAAATCGTTTCGAGCAAGTTTGTAAAGGATAGGATTCGATCTTCAAGATCGCGATGGATCCAATCATGAAAAAATATTTTTCAACGCTTTTGGAGACGTTTGAACATCAACAGTGCCTAACATGAATTCCTAGAAAGCCAAGTTGAGAACAGTATCTTTTTATATCGATTTTTTAAAAACTAAAAAAATATTCTTCCCAGAAAGATTCTTATGCAACAGAAAATTCACCTTCGTTTCACATAAGGTTTCCGTATCTCTCGAAGCAACGAACATTTGGCAGTTTCCTTTTATGTGTGTACGAATTACGAACGAATTTCTTCGAGATATCACGAGAACGGTGGACCCATTTTCTCAGGAGGACAGACCACGAACCGAATGTTGAACAAACGAGGAAATTTACCGTTCACCACCGACCGTCGTTACACGATTTTACGATTCACACGTTTGATCACGGTGAAACTTAATCCCATAAAAAGTTAGATTCCAAAGTATTCTGCTTTAAAAAAACTCTCGCCCATTCTTGCCATTCAGCTGTATAAAATAATAAATACAAGGAAAATTTTCTTCCAAATCACGCGAATTTTATCATTTTAATCTTTGTGAATACGAAGACGTTGATACTTTTTTTGGATTTTGTTGATACTTTTTATCAATCGTTTCAACACTACTGTAAATTTGTTGAGCTCTTAAGAGATGAAGATCAAGTTACGATAGTGATAAATATGCTTCGTTTTTTAAGCTTCTACGATATAAATAAATTTGTTAATACGTTTTATGAATATTTCTCAACATTTTTCAGCATTTCTATTGTTTACTTTAGTTAATCTAATTGTTTAATTAATCTTGTTGTTAATTGTTTATTTAATCCTTTTCTTAATTAGCTAATCCATCTATCTATCTAACTAGCTATCCTGTTTAGTTAATCATAGATTGCTGAAATTTGCGATGCATTGGATATTATTTCACATATCACATTCTCTGCAGTGGAAATTGAACTAAATTTCTGAAATTAAATAATTTCGAAACTGTAAATTCCAACAACAATGTTGATCGAATTCTTTCAACGTTAATAAATTTCCCTCGTAATAGAAACAATGTTGTCGACATTAATATGCTTTAATGCCTCTGTTTTAATCAAATTTTAAACTCGAATTACTGAGAGACGAGGCTGAGGTTACGAAGGTGGTAAATCCGCCGACTAAATCGGCCACGGGGTTTTCGGCGAAGCATACGGGAACGTGTGAAAGTGCAATGATGCGCGCACGTCCCGCATACCTGGCCCTCTTCGTTAGCAATTCCACTAAATCGCTAATCGTTCCAGGACTTTGTCCCGCGCCTCCTCCACCGCCGCCGCCACCTCCTGGTCAAGTACCAGCCATGAGGATCAACACCGTCGAGGTAAGTTGCAAGCGAATCTTGCCGATTTTCCTAACACTTTCACAGCGGGCGTCACATATACGTGTGTATACACTTGATTTTGACTGTAATATTATACAAAAATATTAATATACTTAAGTAAATAATATATATTTATTAACTTATGTAAATAATATATACATAAGTTAATAAATATTAATATACATATTAATATACATAATCCAAATAAATGAAAGTATCAAAAATATATGTACATAGGTACACCTGTATCGAAACATTCCAGGTGTAAATATAATTATAATCATTTAAATTATCATTACATATTTAAATATAATATAATATAAATATAATTATATATAATATATATAATATATATAATATAATATATATCATTAAAAATATTATGTATAATAAATTATATAAATATAATTTAAATGATCTTTATCGCCAAAGACGATCTTGGATCTTTTCTTTGTTCCGCGTTTACTCTGCTCCGGTGTTTGTCTTCAATTCACGAACTCGTTTCTCTTTATTCAGGCGTATTTAGAAATAATATGAATACGTGGTAAGAAAGAAGAAGACGAAGGAAATAGCCTCGAGCAAAAGTGAAATATCCTCGATTTTAGAAAAACGAAAAAAAACTTTCGTATTTAAAAATCTCACCTAACACGGGATAACGACGTACATATGTATAACGACCAGGAGTAACTTTCACTAGCCAAGTTTCATCAAGAATTAATAAAATTTTGTGAATTTTACTACGTATGATTATAAATCTGCAAATACACGTATATAAAGAGATATATTTAAATTTACTATAATACACTTTTCAACAATCAATAACGTCACCAATCGTTACAATATTAGCGGAAGCCAGAAATTTTTATTAATTAACTCAAAGAATTCTAGCTAGTTTCAATTATCAGGATCTTACATTTAGAGTGAACCTTCACTAAAATGCCTAAAATGTCATTGATTGTCATTAACGTTAATAATTCCAATCACATTCTCGAGCTTGAACAAAAAAACTTGATTATTAACCACTCGCGGTGGCAACCGATTGCGGACCATAACGAGTGACCAAATACGTACGCAACAACTCGTCGCTTTCTTTTTGAATTCGTCGGTATGTTGTCGCTATCATTTGTTTTGCCCATTTTGTTTTACCTAAATGTACTTGAAGCTGAGAAAATACTATACAATTTTGGAACAAAAAAAGTTCTCGATGCGCGAGGCTTCTGTTTTCCTACAATTAAAAATCGAAAACTGAGCAAAGATATTGAGACAAAACGTTTGAACCGTAGGCACCGACGACGAAAAGACCGCAGATCCCCAGCAACGATGCTTACGAGCCGCCAGCGGCCATTCAGAACGCGATGCTGACCAAGGATAAGAAACCGTTCACGTACACACCGGGAATGGGCGGGAAATTGGACCTGTCTCAGATCCGTAGCCCGCGAATGGCCCGGCGTGTGGCGAAAAACGCGAACGACGAGGGAATCGAGGGTCCGCCGAAGTCGGCGCTCGAACCGAAGCCGACACCGCCGCCGAACACCGGGGCGAGTTTGTTTGTTCAACCCCAAGTAGCAATCCCTGTCTTCCCGACCAATGTTCCGGTTCAACCGACCGTCAACAGGACGCCTGCCAACAAGACGCCACCGACGTCGCCTGCCAACAGGACTCAACCTACCAGTAAGTGTGCTTGACGACAAAAATTTAAACGTGCAACTTGTGGAGAGCGTTTTTCTGTTTCTTTTTTTTCTTTTTCTTTCTTTCTTTCTTTCTTTGGAGACTAAAAAATTTATAGAATATCGATGCAAGTGTAAGAATCATTCTGTCGTGTCGAGAAATTAATTAGCGGACGTAGATACAGGTGTATTAACACCTTGCGCCGGCAACTGGTTCGCGCGGACCATAACGAGTGACCGAACAGCGTAGAATAATTTGTCGCTTCCTTTTTCTTTTGAACTCGTCCGTTCATATCGATATCACTGGATAGAAATTATTAAGAAGTAATAGACTTATCATTTGTTTTGTCCGGGTTACATTTAAATACACTTGAAACTGAGAAAATGTTGCAAATGTTGGGAGAAAAGAATTCTCGACGTGCGTGGCACGTCATTCCAGCGCAAGAGGTTAATGATAAGTGTTCTAGTGACGTACACTTGGTCTGAATTAGAGTTTAGATTGGAGACTGCATGCCTGGTGAATATTTCCCAACAGATTTTCATACGATGTGTTAGACGATTCTCGCGAAAAGTTCAATTTCATGAATCTTCTGAACCCTATCAATCAATACTGACAACATCGTCATCATCGAGTTAAAAATTAAACTGCCAAAAGGAGAGCAGATCTTTGTACAATTTCATATTTCCACGAACACGATTAGAGAAATTTCATTTAGATACTAAATGTTTCATCAACTATCCTACGTGTTTTTGCATTTTCTGTAAATGCGTAAACCATCACGATCCATTTATCAACCAAAGAAATACATCGTTCCAGCACCAGAGAAACAACAGGAATCGCCGAAGCTCGTGAGCAAAGTAGAGGCCAAAGTAACTCCGACGATCACGATTCAACCGAACACGCCCGAGAGTGTCCCGAGCACGCCGACACAAGTGACTCTGGCAAAGGCACCGACACCGTGGCTACAAAACAAGAACAAACCGCAGGAGGAGTTGCCGGAATGGGCGAAACGTTCCAGCGTGACCAGGCAGCAGAGTTCATCCACGTCTTCGCCGGATAGCCCATCGTCGCCGCCGATTTACACGCCGTCCTCGATTCAGCAACAGACGCAGCAGCAACAGCCGCCACAGTGGCAGCAAACGCAGCAGAGGCCGCAGTCTCAGCCACCTCAACAGACTCAGCAGAGACCGCAGCAGATTCAACAGCCTCAACTGTATCAATATCAGCAACAGCAGCAGCCCCAGCAGTTCAATCAACAACAGAAACGTCCGTTCTCTAGTCCTGTAACACAACAGGTGAATGCTCCAGCGCAGCTGCAGGAACGCGTGATACCAATCCGCGTAAGTGTTTACCATATCATCAGGCACAATTGTTGTTCGAAGGTAGTAACTTCACGAGCTGGCTACTGGTAACTTGTTTTCGTTTCAACGATTGGTTGTTGTCAATGAACCAGACGTGAAAGTGTGATGAAGTGATCGAAGACGATTGCGATTGACGTTTGGGTTATCTACGAAGATTTCTGTTATTGGTCGGTTAGAATAGAGAAGCGTTTGAAGGAGGCAGCTTTAATAGTTGAATTGACGTTTATTTGAGAGAACGAGTGGTATAGATTTCACATCTGAGAGTAGAAGAATTTGTTACTGTGAATTCAATAACATATTTTGGATACATGGATATTTTGGATTTGGTTCTTCGATTTGATTTAAATTATTAAATTGGTTCGTTGATTTGATTTAAATTATTAAAAAGCGGAGCTATCTCCTTATTGTCTAACGAAATCCTTAATTCTGAACATGCAGTTGAAAAGTCACCGGAGAAGTATTTGAATCGCGAACAATGGACCAAAATTCATCGATATCGTCGAATTAAAATTATAATTACGTTGTTCGCTGTTGTCAAAATACGTCGTTAGATGCGTTAACTCGCATGATGATTGTATTCAGATCGAGGACAGACCTTCCGTGTTCGACGTGAAACCAGAGCCTGGTCACCATCAGTTCAAGCAACCGAGTCCGCACCACCAACAACGATGGGGACAGCAGCCTCAAAATCAGATCCAGATTCAGAATCAAGCCCAGAACCAGATTCAGAATCAGGTGCCTCAACAATCGTCGGGTGGTGCGTATATCATACCGATCATGATCGAGGGAAGCGACAAGAAGCCAGCTACTGGTGCTGCTACTTCCAACAGCCCGTACTCGCAACCGATCGTCAGGAACAACGTGCCCAACGTTGAGAATCCGAATGTGAAAGTGTAAGTCCGCTTCGGGGAACGTTGCGACTTTTACACCATTTGTGTGGTTGCTCGTACTCGTCGAGAATATTCGTGATTTCAAGTAAATTAATGTTCGAATCGTCATTAGGGTGACGCAGCGTATTATACCTGTGCAAGTGCAGCAGTCGGATTCCGGTCCGGTTCAGTCTCGATCGTTCAGAGTTCTTCAGAAGATCACAGACACCGACTCGTCGAACGACGTGGACACCGAGCAGATGCGTAAACTTCAGTTGTCGGAGGACGACAGGATTCTGATGAGCAAGTTCAAGGAACAAAGTAAAGATCTCTAAGTTTCTGAGTTTGAATCAGCTCTCTTCGCTTCCTCGGTTTGTCATGTGCTCTTTCTTTTTTTTTTTTTTTTATTTGTTTACAGTCGACAACGAATCTTCTCTTCATCACGAGGAAGACCCGAGATATCGCGGTGGAGCCATACCATCTCGCGCTTTCCGTTTCCTGCAGACTATGACGGAATCTGGCGACGCTCCTGCCCCTGTGAACACAAGTACGTTACAAAATCAGTACAAAAACTGAAATAAAACTGACGTTGCGTGGAGAAATCATTGCACGCCTCTAAATTTAAAATAAAAATAGAAAATAAATTAAGTCAATTTAATAAATTGAAATCAATTTAAAACAAAAGATTTGAAATTATTTTGCATACTGGTTATTTGAACGATTCGTATATGTGTAGTATTTAACGCACTGTAGACTAATATGCAAGAAACATACTCTACTTGCGAAACGAATGAGACATATTTTAAAATTGTATGTTACAGCGCAACGGCCACCATCCGCCATAAACAAGAAGCAGAACAGGAATTCGAAGACGTTCGGTAAGTAAATTAGTCAGGTTAAACTTTTCGTCAATTTCAAGCAAGAAAACATTCACGATCAGCGCGAACGTTTGCAGAAGAAACGCAGGCAAATCTACCACCAAGCGAGCAGCAGGTACCAGAACCGAAGAAATACATGGGCAGCGCGATTCCCTCCAGATCGTTCAGGATATTGCAGGCGATGACAGCACCGGAGAGCGTCGGTGAGTATCCGAGCGGCGAAATTTTTATCGCCACGTGTACGATCTCGCCAAATGTAAAAAAAGAAATTTCTCATCTTTCCAAGTGAAAAAAAAAAAAAAAAAAAAGAAAAGAAAGGAAACGCGAATACCCTCATAATTCATGCAGGAACACGCTACTCGTTCATGATGAATTAATCGCAGCAAGCTTCTATTGACCCATTGTACATTAATGTTCAGTGACAAGCGTCTTTACCATTCTAATGGACAATTAAAACACTTGAAGTAACGATTGCGTGCCGTCGCTGGAACATCCCCCGAAAATCCTGTGTTCACAGGAACAACGAAAATTCCTTGGTATCGGTCTTCAGCTCGGCGAAAATCCTCTCGACCCTGTCCGTTCTAGTTTCGTTGAGAATAATTCTCTAAATCTTTCTTTCTTCTATATATTTTTTTCTCTTTTCTTTTCTCTAGAAACTCGTCGCGAATGAAACTCGTGCCGCGAAAGAAATTTGTCACGCAATACCTTATTCCGAACGTTCCAACGTTGTATTTAACGATTGACACGCCGATCTATCGAGCGAACGGTCGAAATTTTGTTTCGTCAAAAGAAAAAAAAAAGAAAAAAAAAAAAAGAGAGAGAAAGTAACTGCTACTGAGATGGTCTTTAAACACGAGTAATTTAAAACGTTTTAACGAATACAAGAGTGCATGGGGTAGGTGATGTTATTCATCTATTTACCATCGATCGTGTAGTAGTACCGTAGTAGTAACAGCAATGCTCCTTGTAACGTCGTAACGATCGTCGTAACGATAAAGCCAATTTTGTCCACGTTGAAATAATAGTCCGTTCCTCTGTTAGAAATTAATACACGACAAACGTATGGACTTGGGTAAATTAACCAACCGGGAATGTTTGCATGTTATCTTATTAATCGATTTCACGCGTGTTTATATAATTCTCGCTGGGATTTTTCATGATACATAATATCTAAACTACAAGTGATCCGAAACTTGCATGCGAACTACGTACTACGATCATTCTGGATCACGATTGATTGGTCGATCAATCCAGTCCAAAATGTCGTACGAGCATGTTCTTCCTAATGGAAAAGTAACTGGAATCGCTTGTGTCCCGTCGAAGATCATCGACGAGCTGCGTTTTGCGTTCACAATTTTCGAACGTTTCCTTTGAACACAGGATCATATGTTTTTTCTTTCTCTCTTTCTCTCTTCCTCTATCTCTCTCTCTCTCTCTCTTTCTCTTTCTATCTATCTATCTTTCTATCACACTTTCGTAGCCGTTTCACTACACTTCGTCGCTTATCCTTGCTCCGTGAAAATCGCTCCGATCTCGCTTTATCCGTCGATTTTTCAGAGCCAGACGGAAAGATCGATCGATCGCAGACATTTATTTCGTTCTCTGACGGCTAACCGTATTAACCGTTTGGGTGAGGAAGAATCGAAAGTAACGGATATTGATGTTAAATTGTTACTCAAAAAGTTTGTATTTTAAAATATTTTATTTGTATCGATACCGCTTTCAACTTCATCCACTCTCACGAGATAATTAAATTATTCAAGTCTTCAAGCATCGAAATTAGAAATGAAACTCACAATTACGACATTCATGCGTTCCAGAAAAAATGAGGGAAGAAAAATCTCGGTCGTCTAAAAAGAAAATCATGCTCCAAACTTCGAAAGCACTGGAGTATGTTAGAGATTTTTTTTTTTAACAAAATTTTCTTACAACAGAATACATCCTTTTTGGCAAACGGATGGAGAGAAGGAAAGCTCTCATTCTTCGGTTATCACGTACAGATTGTACGTACAACATCGCGAATAAACATCTCGTGCAATCGAGATGCGATCCTTATCTAATCTCTCGTAGTTCTATAGATAAGAGAACGTGAAATAAATGTCTATCGCTCGTTCTTCCATCGCCCAGAACGAAGCCCAAAACGCGTGTTAAAGTGTCTAAGAAAGAAGCGGGTGAACGATGAGAAGCAGACAAAAGGCGGAGAAGCAAAATAAACGGCAAAAAAAAAAAAAAAAGGGAGAAACGCAAGACCACACCATACCCCAAATAGGAACAGTTGAACATCTTGTCTGAATGCATTGTGCTGTTTGTTGTAGCCACGCAAGAAAATCGTCAAGCAGATTACCACTGCCAAACAGAGAATAACGTGCCGGGCAATCAGCAGGGTGTCTTCCTCTCTCCCTGTCCGCCTCCATTTTGGACCCCAGACAATGGCTGGTGGGGTTACTATCCTCTTCCGTATCCTGGTGCCGCGAACGACTCCTATCCTTATCATCCCGACAACACCGCCTACGTGTACTTTCCAATTTACAATCATCAACAAAATTACCCAGTACCTTACCCTCAGTACGATCCGACGACCAACGATAAAATGAACGCGTACGCCAGTGTCTATCCACCTTACGTCGCCCCTGCTCCTCCGCAGAGTAACAACAATAACTGTAGCCATAACTGTCAACAAGCCGGTCGTACCGGCGAAAATCCCCTACTAGCAAAAATTCATCCAACGACGAACGTTACAGATATTCCAGATATTCCACAGAATATTCAGGAGCATAACCTAGGAGGAAACAGAGGATACGAAAGTAGAATTATAGGGGAGAGTGACGACGCGAAGGATCAGCCACAGGATCAGCAGTGGGAGAAAGGGAACAGCGTGTCACGTACGGCGAGCAACAGTAGCAAGGACAGCGATTGTACCACCGCGATGAATATCACCGACGAGGAGGAGATACCTGACGAGATCGTCATATCAGAGATAAACGAGGACGATCAGTGTCCGGAGATGCCGGAGACGAAGCATTGCCCGAACGGAAGTCTCAACGTTAACGTTCCGAATTACACTTACATCGACACGAGCGACTCCAGCGACTCCACCGACTCTGAGTCGCAATCCGACAACGAGTCGATCATCGAGTCGTTCAAAAGCGATTCCAACGATTCTTCTACGTCTTCTTCGGACAGCGACGACTCCGATTCTTACTTGGCCTATTCTACGCGGCTGAATGCTCACGGGAGGAGCACGGAGAACGACGACGAGAGGAATTCGTCAGGAAAAGAGTCCTGCAACGAGGAAGAAAATTCCGAGTCGTCTGACAAGAACAACTCCAACTCCGACGACGTCGAAGAACAGGAGCAGGAGTTGGAGAAAACGGAGATCGGCACTTTCCCTCATCAATTGAGCGTGATTTACGAGGACGTCGAACAACCGGAGTCCGAAAGTCCTAGACCTCAAGAGTGTCGAAGCGTCAAAGGTTGGAACGGGACGCCTTTTGAAGCGATCGACGATCCTCCCGACGATTCCGACGCGCCGACGGTCAGCGTCAGCCTGCCATTAAGGTTCAAATTCTCCGTGTCTGAAAACAACGAGGACGTGACCACGGTGATCGTCGGAGACAGCACGATCAAGCCCGAAAGAGGTTATAACAGGGAAGAAAGTAGGAGATCGAAGACTCAGGAGGGTAAGAGTCATTCGGAAAGGACTGCCGAAGTTTCCGCGAATTTTGTAGTTAAAAAGGAGAGTGTCAATGCCAAACGATCAAAGCCGAAGGATCTGTCTAACGAAAGAATCAAGGATGAAACCGTGGAGAGTAAGACGAAAGAGAACGAGGATCCGGTGGTACCTCACGTGAATTTCACTTTGAGAAAGATTCCTACTAGGTTTAGCAAAATCAATTGCGGAGAGACTGTGGAGACAGAGTTCACGATCAGGAGGAAGACGAGCATGAAGAGGGAGGATGACAGGACGAACAAAGTCCACGAAGAACGCGCGAATGTGAAAATTAACGATGATTCAGCGAGCAGAGAGAACAATGGGAGTAATTCCGTTTACGTGGCGAAGGAAATCAGTTCGGAGACGCGCGACTTTAACAGAAACGTTCTGAAGCCGGAAGTGATCGTCTCTGAATGCAAATGGACAGACGAGTCCTCGCAGCGCAACGAAAGACCTCCCGACAAGTTTCAAAACGCGGACACGAAGGTAGAACGAGTGGACGATACGCAAGAGAACAGCGACGATTCGAAGAGAAGCAAGACCGAGGAGGACGCCGAGGAGAAAACAGGGAAAGGGTCGAAGCACCTGCTGAGCGTACAGAATTCTCGGGAAGAGACGGATGACGAGGACAGTGGCGTCACTTCCGACATGAGCCGCATGATCTCCGAGGCAGACACCGACTCGGAATGCACCTCGTCGAAGAACATGAGGAAGTATCAGAGAACTCAGACGCACTCGAGATTGTTCAGGCTTCTGAACGACGACTCGATCCTTCCGGAAGTTGCCGAGAAAAGCAACGAGTCCTCAACGACGAAAGCCTACCTCAGCCTACCTTTGAACAGCAACAATTTCAATTACGACGAGAATTATTGTTCCAATTACTCCAGCGGCGTAACCTCTCCAGAATATTCGCCGATCAGCGAACAATCGTGGAAAAGGCTTCACGACGCGGACAGCACGGCGATACCGGATCAAAATGGCGACGTCTTCCGTCAAGGTCATCCCCTGACGCGATCCCAAGATCGAATTTCCTGCAAAGAGGACCCGTACTACCAAGCGTGGAAAACCTCGCGATCTCCGGCGCAATCGTTGGATCACGATGTCGTGCCATCGTTGGCCTTCAAGGTACTCGAAAGTAGAAGGCCGTTGTGGTCGTACAAGGTGAATGTACTCTGTCCACGGATCAAAAGTACAAAAAGCGTGCCGCAGACGTTGCGAACGAACAAACTGGCCGATTCGACGGTCGATTCATCCTCTTCGAATCCCTTGTCCCTCCAAGTGAACCTAAAAAGCGACCATTGCTGATGGCCCGGGGCAGAATGAGGCCGCGTTTGGCCGCGAGCAACCGGTCCACGGACGAGCCTCGCGCAACTTTTCTCTAGATTCGCAAGACTGGGCTGACTATATGCCCGGGGGGCTACAGGCTACGTGGTTTTTTTTTCTATCGGTACATATCGTTTCCATATATATATTTATATATATATTTATCTACTCGCATTTTCTTCCTGATTTTTTTTTCATTTTCTATATTTTATTTATTTTACTTATTTTCTCTCTCTCTTTCTTTCTCTCTCTCTCTCTCTCTCTTTCTTTCTCTCTCTGTCGTTCTAGTATATCTTTGAACATTTCTTTTTTTTTTTTGTCTTTGTTTCTTCTACTTTTTCTATTTTACTCGTGTCGTTTCGTTCGCGCTGCTCTCCAACTGAGCGCTGATCTTGTACCTAATCGATCTTATTTATTTATTTTTCTTCGTGTCAATTTTTCTTCACTCTGCATAAGGATCGATCCCGTCAGCCGTGACTCGAAGTTTTATTCTTTTTTTTTTATTTTCCTTTTTGTTTGCTCTTTGATCTGAAATTTGTCACTAACCAGCCTCTGATCGAAACGATGTGAGTCTAGTTTTGTGTTACCTCCTGGATCGATATGCCTTTGCTTTTTTTTCTTTTTTTTTTATCGGTTTTCTTGTTTTTCTTGTATTTTTTTGGGGAGCGGCCGTCTTTGTTTCTTTTATAGCCAATGGTATCGATGACCGATAAAGACCGATGATAAATCGTTTTACAGAGATATTCTCACAGTATTTTTTCTTAGAAAGAATATTGAGACACATGTACAAAATTTACTACCCATGTTTCATTTCAGAGTCCAAAATCCCCGAAATGAAGACGATGCAATTTACGTTGATAAACTTCGTAGAGTGTGATTTTGCGTAGGGTTGTTGTCTCACGATTCGTTCCACAATCGAATATGTTATCGATAAAAATATCTTATGCATGCTTGATTACGTGCTCGATCGTATCCTGCAATGTGAATAACGCTAAATCGTGTTTCTGTTATAATAATGATAAATATGCATGTATGCATGCACGATGACTCTGCTCCGTTCTTCAATTTATGCCCTTAATTAGCAGCGCGACGATTAAATCGCGATTTATCGAACCGATACGATTGTTCACATAATACGCTGTTTATAAAATCGGCCAGAATAAGTTATCATTAATTAAAGCCTCGATCGATAATTAATCCGCCGATCGCTAATTGCCACTTATCGAAATAATTCATGTGCTTCGAGCAAACGATATATCAGTGTCATTCGTTGCTCTGATTAACTTTGTATGCTACATGAAATCAGAATTATTGCAATCTTCACTTTTCTAATTATTGCTATTGAATCTTAACTGGTTGTTCAAGATCATTTCACTCATTCTATCATTCATAGTCTTTAACTCTAGTATCGTCGGCTCATAGGTAACTATATTAATCTATATTAAAAGTAAGTAGTTTAATTCAAAATTTTCATGGTTTCCCAGTAACCGCAGTTGAAGATTAACAAAAGAGAAGTGAAAGACTATGTTTCAATGAAATTGAGTAACCAGTAAACTTTGAACGAACTAGAAATCATAGTAAATCATAGAAATTCGACGACGCCGAATCCTTTCTGGATAAAGAGCAATCTCTATTCTCTATAAAAATCGTAGCGCGACAGAGTTCCACGTTTTGACATGCTCGCCGCTATTCGATCCACTATTAGTAGGAGCAATTTTTTGTTTCTTTTATTTTTTTTTTTTTTTTTTTTTTTTTTTTTTTTTTTTTTTTTAGCCAAAGTATGAAACAATCATAGAACGTTAATAACACGGTCTCTCTGAATTTTTAGGTCCAGATGCAACGGATTACTGAGCAAGGACGGGTGCCTCCTTCAGAAACATGGCATTGCTAGTGTGTTTTCTCTCCTCCCTTTTCTTTTTTTACTTTTTATTTTGTTTACGACGATTCGTAGCGATTCGTTTTAACGCGACGACCATCGATACCGCCAGGAGTTCTCCTGACATCTTTTCACGTCACGCCATCGTATTTGTTGCCCCCGTATAGTATTTCGTCTTGTCCCTTCCACTTTCTTTTCTCTTCACTCCTTTTTTTTTCCCTCTACCTTCTAATCCCACGGTGTGTGCATATTGTTAGAACACGATGATCCTTAGGGAGATCGATCGATCGATCATTCGAACGATCGAAGGCTAACGATATCCACTTTTATCGAATCACGCGACTGGTTTCTCTCTGCTACTTGGGAAATTGAGCTGAATCGGCGACTGGTCGCGATGATTCCCTGTTTCGTCATCTTCTCGAGAAAGAAAAGGAATCGATGCGAACGTGCATTCGCACCAATACCGTCATGTTACCTCGATCTTATCATTGTGCTATATTTATGTAAGTTGTGTAAAATAAATTATTTGTAAAGTTCACATTAATCCTCATTTCAGATCAGTCTATTCTCCTCTGCCATTTGCAATCTCCGATCATTTCTCATTTGGATAATGATAAATACACTACGAATAAATGGATAATAATAACTCTTGGATTAGTCTTTTCTAAGCAATGTTTACAAAATTTCTGCTCTGTATACATATGCATATAAAATGTGTTGAAAGTAAATTATCACAGAGTGATATAAGTGCGTTTCGCGTGCATGACGTACGCAATGACAGCCCATAATCCAGCGCCCCAAATGGCCTCGCATAAACGGAGTGCTCGGCTTTCCATGCTACCGATGCTCCAGTGAAAAGGGTAATTTTGGTAGCACACCATGTGGCCAACGTACAGCAACAATCCATTCATACCTATGGACAATAAGAATATTGAAACCATAGAATAGTGGAACATTGAAACCATAACCACATTGCCATAAAGTTTTTTGAGATATTTCGACAATTTCTTATTGTCAACTATCTGTTATTTCGACAATTTCTTATTGTCAACTATCTTAATAATCTAATCTGTTTTGTAATAAAATTATGTCACAATATTCGAAACAATAACTTTTTAATATCCGTCTAATTAACAGGATTTTTAAAAAAAAAAACGTGTTAAAATGATAAAGACTGTGTCAACTACATCTCAAGCATCTTTTCGGTGGCATTAACTTTGTAAACGGGTATTAAATCGCGAAACCTGTTCGGTAATTGCATAATCTCGTGAAAGTCATACCAGGGATTCGGAAAGGTCCACCGTTCCACACCTTGACGACATCCACGAGCAAGTAGCAAGCGGAGAGGAAGGCCAGGGAAAAAGATGTGGTCACAAATACAAATGACAGTGACCTACATATAAAATAATCAATGAATACAATTTTATATGATGTAACTGGCTCGCTGGTGTTCTTCGTCAGAGACGTACCATAATTTCTTATTGACAGGGATCACGTTGGTGAAATGAAGAACGCAACCTATGCAGCCAAGGAACGCAGCCCACGTTAACCATCTGATTACGCGTTCTTTCCAGTCCTTGTAAGTCATCATGATTATGCCAGCGTGCAGGCCAAGAAAAACTTGGAACGCCGTGGTGAGAGTACCTTAATAAGCAAAACATCTTCGATTACAAATTCGATTCTTTAAACATGGTAAAAAAAGTGGCGACCTTAGGATGACATAGAGATATTAGACGCAGATTATTTTAGAACTCTGAGATTTTGTTCCCTTGAAAAGAAAAATTAGAAAGAAATTAAAAATCCTTTCTAACTTTAACTGCAGTAACTGCAAAATGTTGTCACTTTCAAAAGGAAAGTTGAGAAAACAATTGAAAATCTATCGATCGAAATTTGTACAGTACCTAAAATTCCTTCTGGATCGTACGGTCCAGATTTATAAACCGAAGCTGAGTAATACAGATGAGCTTCTGTGAGTACCATTCTGTCGACATAGCCTGCTGCGCCGCCCACGCAGTCAAAGTGCTTCGCATCGTCGTGAAGACCACCAGGCCCAAGGTATCCACTAAGAACAATCGCTTTTGATGTTTCCGTAAAGAGGAAAATCTCGTTCGTTCAATTGCACCTACATACGTGGGACATCCTGGAACGTGCAAACAGAATGTGATGACACAATGAACGGCCACTATCACGAGCATCACGCACCATTGAGGAAGAAGTAGAAGGAAATCTTGCACTTCTCGTAACATTGGAGACTGTGAATGAAAATGAAATGTTTTTTCAGCCGATCTTTTTGAGAAGAAGATACGTACAAAAATCTTTCGCCTATAGATATGTGCACACTTACTTGTATCTTGCTTGATTTCCTCGACATAAAGATAAAGTATAACAGGGCGACAACGAAATAAGTTAGACCAAATCGTTGGAGAACACCGAATATACGAATGGTTTCCAATTGGGGACCGCTGCTCATGGTGTTAAGGGACATTCCAATCAGGAACAAAAGGATACTCCTCTGTCAAATAAAATATAAACAAATTAAAGTTTTAAGTTTCAAGAGATTGGATCATCTTTTAAAGATGATCGAATAATATCTGATCATAAAGCAAATATTATATATAAAATATATACCAATATTTTTATGATTTGTTGATATTAATCATTTGTTTATATAAATTTGATTTATTGTTAATTAAAATATTAATAGTTATATACTTAAAATTTAATATTATGCCTGGAAAAAGAAATAAATTGTAAATTTATTAATAAAGATTTTAAATTCTTTTAATATTATTTTAGTAAAATTTATATGTATATAATATTTTTTCCAATTTTAAGTTTTAACACGTAATTAATACATTATATCAGATCTTTAACTTTCTATACACGACTTTCCACGTTTGAATTCTATTTTTCCTCTGCAATTGTTTCAATGGAAATTAAATTTTGTATTTTCCCCTGCAATTACCTTAATGATTCCATACAATATCGTGCTTTTCGATGCCGTGCGCTTCATCTGACTGGACATCGCTATGGGGATGCACAACCCCATGATCCATGTGAAGCAAGGGAACAACAAATCCCCCGGAAGTAATCCGTTCCAAGTTGCATGACCGAGAGTCTTATAACCGCCCGATCCATTGTTCACGAATATCATCAACAATGTACACGCCCTGCAAGATTAAACGTTTCTCGAATACGACATTTGGATATTTTGGATATAGACTAAAAGAAATATAAATGGAATGAGACGATTTACCCTCGAACCGTATCAATCGCTTTCACTCGACGTTTCGCGGATTGTCTCAGCGTAGTATCATCCCCTCTATTTTTCACATATTTCTCTCTGCATACGTGCCACAACGATTTCAAGCCGGACAGGCCGAACAAAACGAGTATCAGCACTCCAAAAATAACAAAGAGTTCTGGAAAAAAAATTGGCCTTTTCATCAAGAACATCGTTGAACACCATCTTTCCATACTTAATATTTTTTCCAACCGAGATGCTATCGGATGCACTTCAAATAAAAAATTGAATTCGATCCGAGATAATCGTTATCTGTTGCCATTTAATAAACATTTCAAAATTATCGAGCTAATCTGATGTTACGATTGAACTAAGTAAAATCTGCATTAAAAAATTAAACATCGATTTACAAAACTATTCGCTATTCCTTAATTTTAATTTGACAAAGTAGAATCTTGCCTGTATAAGGATAAGTTGGCGGAGTGAGAACCTTCAAATCGCAGCTACGATTTTGCACGGCAAGTTCATACACACCGAATTGTCCCAGGTTCGGTGTTAGCTCGCAGATCACGTCGCTAAAACGAAAAAACATGCAAATCGTAAAAATTCAGTATATCTTTAATTTAACACTATTCAGAATCGTGGTACTCCTTTCAGTACCTGGTATTTTTAGCGGATATAAATTCGCTAGGATCCTCGGCATCCACGATTCTGATGCTCGAGGATCTGACAGTATCGATCGTCACGGAAGAACTCTGATTTACTGCGATCTGTTTCAGCCTAGTGTATGGACACTGCAATGAAACGATTTTCAATGTGGCTAAATTTTTACGAAGAGAAATAAATCTTTGTTAAAGAAGTCGATTAATTTCAAAATTTAAGAATTATCAACTCCATTTATGTCCTCAGTGTCATCAATAAATTATTAGATAACATTATAAGATAACGTAACTTTTATCTCTTGAGTCGAAAAACAATTCCAGCTAACAATAACAATAAGTTCCTCGTCTGTATTATAAAAAATATATTATATATCATTAAGTAAAATATATCGCTGATGTTTATGCCAGTGCAATTTAAAAAATGGGAATGTAGATATTTTTATATATTCTGTATTTTATTTATTTTATACATACTATATTATATATTATACTTTTCGTATATTCTTGTACATATATTCTATTTTTGTACATTTAAATTTTCCATAAAGGCACGAACATCCGCAGTCTAATTATTATAAAAGAAATTTCAACTTCAGAAATCAACGATTCCAATTAACATTCACGATTTCAATTTAAAAAAATGGAGCGTTTTAAGAAAAGAAAAATATCTGTTAAAAAGAATTAAAATTCTTGAAAGATTTGTAAAAAAAAAACGGTACTGTATAGAAACGGGCAAGAATATGCAAAGCGTAAAAAGAGCGTGTCCTTGCGTGACTCACCAGCGCGCAATCTGCGGAAAGCAGGTAAAACCAGACATTCGAATTTTCTGCGCGTAGATTGATGCAAGCCTCGTCGTATCCAAGGATGTATGGATCACAGAACCACTCAGCCGTCGTCTCCATGTCACGCTGCACGCAAAATAAATAACACTTGGGAGGAAAAAATCACGGTACACGCTTCGAAAGTCGCGCGAGGAATCATGACTGACGGTTAAACTTAACACGCATCCTTAATTTAAGAGAAAAGGTTTATCAGACGTTCTATATACGGCGACCGAGAAAGTGGAACGCTAAAAACCGAATTTTTTACCATGCGCTCCTCTGCCTTTTACTGTAGAGCTATAAAAATGATACAGGTGATAAAAGTACAAGTAATATAAGAATGAGAAAATTTGAATGGGAGAGTTCTTTATGAATTATTATAACTTGATACCTGTATATAAAATTGTTATTTTAAAATACTAGTAACAATAATATATTATGATATAATATATAGTATAGTAATAGTAATAATAATATATTTTAAAAATATATATAAAGTTGTTAAAAATAATCAATGCATTATGACTTTCTAGTTAGTTCTGATTGAACAAGTTCTGAGAGTCTCGCGGCTTGTCTAATCTAATCTAATTGGGTCTTTCACCCAATATTGCCATGAAATAATCAAATTCATTAATTGATTTTCATTTAAACGCGTTATCAATCTTTCGATAATATCTTCAAGTACTCTCATAAATGTACCTCGCTTAATTGAAGAACGCAAAAAAAAAAAAGAATTAAAAAATTGAAACACAAAATACCTTCAATATTGTTTTCCGTAATCACAATGTATGCATTACAACTGCAAGGGCCGTAGGAGAGAAAAAAGTCGAGCAATCGTCACGGCACGAGAAAGAACAATTGTTGATGCTCCACGAGATAGTCAATGCAAAGGAGGTGACTAACGTTAACTTGATAATTCACAACGATAATCCCAATTTTAACGGTAAATTACAATACGTATATATCGATGTTTCATCGTTTTCACGATTAAATATTGCGCGGCCGCGGTTTAATCGGCGTAAGCTGGCACGAGAATAGCGCGACAGCTTTTTAATATCGCGCCCGTATGCCGGCAAACACACGGCCGGCTTGACTCGCAGCGAATCACGTGGGTGCATTGACTGACATTTCACCTGGCATTCAAGAGGAATTTTACCTGGCCCCTAACCGAACCATCGCAATCTCTTGCAGTATCGGTCGCCTTGAAACCGACTTTTCATTCGTCAGACTTTAGAATGTGTTTGCCGATCATCGTTCCATCGCTTATGGTCTATTGCTGTAATTCTTCTGTTAGTAACAGATGTTTCATATAACGGGACTCCTTGTAAGTGATTTTATGAAATGATCGACGCAACTGGGTCGCAGTTTTTCGTACTTTCTACGATGAAAGTAATGCGAATCGATTGAAATTTGAATAATTGCCTGAAATGAGACGACAAAGGGGAACTGATTAATTTGGATTATCTGCGCGCAACATAAATTTTTAGTAATTTTAAGCTTCGTTTAACGTAATCGAACGTAGAGTATGGTAAAATGTGAGATATATTATGAAATTGGAAATATGGATATCGACCTTGCTAAATCGATACGCACAATTGAATTACGCATATTTGAATTTTGAAAAAATAAAATCTTAACATGCGATAATCTAATCTCTATTGTTAAAAATATTTATTCACGTTATTACAATTACTGGCAAAAGTTGATCGATAAATTAATGATAAGTTCTAATATACAATACATATTAAATTTTTGTATAAATGTCGATTACTTTAAATGATCTTCTAATCTAGAAAACTTGCTATTTCTAAATCAATGAAAATACACAAACGGCAATGATTGTGATAATTTTAAAATTCCTTTATTTTGAAGCTAATTAAAATATTTTGACACATATATATGTAACATACGTGTGATAATTCAGATAAATAAGTGCCGTTAAACATATAAGAGCTGATTAAATTGTAAAACAAACGTGATATGTGCAGTTCGATGAACTGACTAGCGTAAACGTTTCGAAGTCCACGATTTCAGACATCTTTGGATCATTTACAAAGGTAACAATTAATATTGAAAAACTATCAACTCACAAAGAACTTTTCCTCAAGACGAGTATATTGGTCATCTATCTCCCGTTATCCGTGTACATTACAATTTATAAATAACAACAGGCCATTTGATTAGCTTGTTATAAATTCCTTCTTTTTCATTTTTCTGCCTATATAAAAATTTACAACGCGATGACGTGTATAGTTCCTTGACTGCAGCTCAATCAAACTCATTTCTTATAATTTACCATGGGTGACAATAAATTCATGTATTGCTGCTAATGTATTCCTGTCTTTAGAATTACATTAATTTTACAAATAAAGAATAATGTACGAATAATGTGTCACAACTACTAGGGTCTTTGGTTGTTTACAATATATAGTGCATTTCTTATAGTAACAGAAGGAATGTACCCAGTATAATATTGCATCAATGGAATTTTTAATATTAATAATTCTCTATATAATATTCATAATAATCGTCAACATGATTTAATACTGTGGATTGAATTGCTTCTTTATGCAAAAAAATGAGATGGTTCATATGAATTTTGCAAATACAACTTAGGCCTTATAAACTGGATGTGCTTTCTTGAATATTAAAGTTAATTTTTGCCTTTTTTTTCATGTTTTTCCTTGTCTAAAACAAATGCATGCAATATTAATATTAAATTTTATTAATTTCCTCCTAACATTAATCTTAGCGTACATTATATAATTTATATTCTTTCATTTTCATATAATTTAACGAGTTCTCTAAATTTTCGTTACCTAGATCCTTTTCATGTATAAGCAGTTTTAATATTGTAATAATACGTTTATCAAAATCGTCGACATCATTCATCACCAACGTCGAGCAACTTTCAATGTAATGATTATATTATTATTACCAATAAGCAATACGGCAAGATTCGAAATAGACTATTAACAATCAAATATTATCGGTCTTCATAAACAATTGGAAAGACTTCAAAATCTTCAAAATTAATGTTTGCCACTACACAATACCACTCAGCTGTTTCTCCTTGTTACAATAATGGAACATAAATAATTCTAGAACTAAATAATTCTGACATATATGGAAATTAATTAACACATAATTACACCGATCAGTCTAATGAATTTGAAATTAAAGAGATTAATTAAATTAAATATAACATTTATATCGCATTATGGAATTTGTCATACAGGCCACTATAATCAATCCTGTATTAATTTACAATTTGGAATAAACAGCTTAAATGGTCTATGTAAAAATTCATGATGGATCAAGAAGAATATCATTTACAAATTTTGATGCGAAGATATACAATATGTATTTGCATATGTATTATGCTTGATATTCTTCATTTCATCCAATAGTAACTACACACGTGTAAATACAATATACACCTATCTACAACAAATTCTATTCAATAAAATAGCGGCGCTATGCTCCTTGCAATTCTTGTACCCTCTTGCATGAGGGCATTTCAATATTTTTAGCTTTGGAAAATAATTCTTGATCTCCAAAGTTTCTTGCTTTCCACATCATTGTTTCCCCTGAAGATTAAAGAAATGATATAGCCAAAGTGTAAAAATGTACCCTTTGACTATTAATTATTTCTTTTAAGTCTACTAGTTTAGTTTTATTATTTCCAAGAGCTACAAGTAGTCTGCTCTACTGAGATATTTAACAATCAATTGAGTAAAATACTTACTATAACTTTTCTCTCTAAAACAGGCATGTCTCAAATTATTCAGGTACTCTTCTTCAACAGAAATTTCTAGTCTACGTAAGCTGCCTTGATATTCAGTATGAAAGTTTTCTTTCACATAGTAGGGCACCTTTAATCCTTGAGTTGTTCTTAGTACAGAATATTTTCTGCGCACAAATTTAAAATGTGCATATAATCGTGTTTGTACAAGTCAATCGCTCTCGTTTAAAATGTAAAAGATACCAGAGATAAAATCCCACAAAATAAAGCATAAATAATGAAATTAAAACATACCATAAAATTATTAATTAAAACTAATTTATTCGGTATTGCTTGTTATAAATATTTGTCATAAATTATAAATACACTTACGCGTTAGAATGCAAGCTATATACAGGATCTGATATAAAGAAACTGCTCATCA
This sequence comes from Frieseomelitta varia, assembly GCF_011392965.1. Classification (NCBI taxonomy): domain Eukaryota; kingdom Metazoa; phylum Arthropoda; class Insecta; order Hymenoptera; family Apidae; genus Frieseomelitta; species Frieseomelitta varia. Next base: position 866,846 of record NW_025109028.1, on the reverse strand, counting down.
TAGTTAACAATATTAATAATAGCACAGGCAACATTTGAAGGAATGTGGTATATCCATTTGCTTGCTAAAAATCATAATATTTATTAAAACAAAGATGATTTAATTGAAAAAAAATTATACTTAAATTAGTATTTTTTAGTATATTAATAATTTTTTCCTCGATACCTGAGAGTGAGCATGTTGAGCTTGTGCGTCCTGTTGTCTTGCCCACCTTCCAGAGCGTCTCATATAAAACTCTTGCTGTGGGAATCCACCTCCAAAGAACATACTAAATAATTCTTCTGCTGTTATATCAGCTACAAAAAATTAATTAATCAGTATGTCTTAATAAACATATACTGACAGTATAAGGCAATTGTAACACAAAAATAAATATATTATAGTAATACTTTCAAATCCTCTTGTATAATTATAATGTGAATGATTTTGATGAGCTTGAGCACTTTGCATTCTTTCTTCCTCAGAACCATACATGTCATACTGCTTTCTTTTCTCCACATCAGTGAGTATAGCAACAGCATTTCCAATGGCTGATACAATATAAATTATACGTTGCAATACATAGATCATAATAAAAAATTTATTACAGATATATCTTAATTAACATTTACCTTTAAAAGCTTCAGCAGCACCTGGTGCTTTATTTTTATCTGGATGTAACTGAAGCGCTAATTTTTTATATGCCTTTTTAATATCACTGTCAGTTGCATCTTTGTTTACACCCAAAATTTCATAATAATCTTTGCATTTCTTAATTCTACAAATAAATGAATTACAACAACATTAATGATAACAAAAAATGTTACATTACAATAGACTGAAAATAAAAAACAGCTTCATTTTAATATTTTAATTTATTTGTTAAAGTGATTTTTAAGATTTTATTCAATATAAGTACCTTTTAATATGTTCAAGTTGCTCCTTTGTATAATCATTACAAGCTTGAGTATGTGTAGTTTCTTTAGGTGTGGTTTGACGCTTTCTAACTGTGGGTTCAGATTCAGGCTTTTGATTTTGTTTTGACATCATTGTCACTTTTGCTAACACATCTGTAAATATATAACAAATTGCAAGAAAATATTCTCTGTTTCATATAGTCATACAAATTTCATTTAAGTTTTTAATTTTCTGTTTATTCACATACTTTATTTTTGTTTTTATCAAAACTCAAACACGTGTAAAAATCAATGATCAAAATGAATGCATATGAAAAATTTTACTTTCGTGTAGCCATAGAAATTATACTTCTTAAACAATTCAATATAAACATGAAAATAATGTGTAAAAGAAGAATTACATTTTTTTCTGTAACTTAGATCTTAAAAATCAAGAATACAACAGGAACGTCTTCCAAAATGATAATATCAACAACTTGAAAGTTAGATGTAAGGAAAGTAAAGTAGGAGCCAGAATTAATCATAGTATTTTATAGAAGCTGACGTGGAGTTTTTCCCCTCTTACCTTCTGCTTTTTTCGTAGGATAAAGTTTTTGTGCTTTACGTACAAACTTCTCCGCTTCCTCGTACCTTTTCTCCCGCAAATATCGTTCAGCAAGTTCCATACATCGTTCGGCCTCATCCTTATTACTATCCATGATTTTTCTCAAAGATCGAATTGAATTTTATCTTAAACACAATGACAGAGCAGAATAATAAATAAATTTAATCACACTAATTCTCCGCCATAGCAACTTAATAGGTTGCGTCATGAACACACTACGAAGTAGAGCTTTCTACTACGTGTCGTGTAAGCGACGACACGTACCACAAGCGCTACTTATAACTTACGAAAACTCTAATTACTATTTATATTCACGCACTTGAGTGATTTAATTCTGTAAACAACCAATCAGAACTGCCACTAAGTAACTAAAATTTGTATAATGGAAAAGAATTTTGTTATCAATAACACAAAACGACTTATTAAAAGAAATAATATAAAAACACATTCAATATTGTTTTTTTGGGGCTCTAATATTACATTTTTATGAATTGCATAATTGTTTTTTATATAATAAAAAGTAATTGTTTTATGATGATTAATTTTTTATTTGCATAAAAAACAATAATAAGAATTTATGAAAGAAAGAAATTCTGACTGTATATATTAGGTTAAAACATTACCGTCAAAGTAGCATCTCTAGTTTCTTTTCAATCAATGTGTTTTCACAAAACAATATCTGAAATTTATTTACTGTAAATTAATATTGTACAGTAAAATATTAATTGAACATTATTGTTGGATGTACGTATAATTAAACTAATTTAAATTAACTGTAAGTAATACTTTTAATTTATTAAAATGACATTTATTTATGTTGGATATTTTAACTGCAAGGTTATCTTAACTTAATTTGAATTTATATTATTAATAAATTAATGTTAAATACTTAAATAATTAATTCTTAATTTTATATATATTTTCTAATTTTTATAGAAAATGTTGAGCATAAGACAGTATGCACAACGATTTATATCAAACAAAATATTTAACACAAATAACTCAAATTATTTACCTAGTATACAACAAAGATCATTCAATTGGTTTAAAGAAGACGACGAAAATGATAGTAAAGGATTTCTTAAATATAATAAAACTATTTTTCCTCCACAAAAGCCAGGTGAACCAAAAAGACCAGGTGTAAGTTTATTTTGTATTGTAAAACAACTGTACCTTTTTAATTAAAGTATAATTATTCATTGTATTTAAATATTTCACAGTACGTTTGTCACGTAAAAAAGAACATAAAATATAGTCCGTTAAAAATGTGGTATGTCGCTTGTTTTATTCGAGGTATGAGTGTAGATGAAGCTGTTAAACAATTGAGCTTTTTAAAAAAGAAAGGTGCAGCAATAGCAAAAGATACTATTTTAGAGGCACAACGCATGGCTGTAGAGGAACATAATATTGAATTCAAAAGTAATTTGTGGGTTGGTAAGTACATTAACTATAAAATATTTTCAACACTTATATTACAATAATAAGATTTTTTATTGTATTTTCTAGCTGAATCTTTTGCAACAAAGGCTTTGGTATATAAAGGAATACGACGTCATGCTAGAGGAAGATATGGAATAATACATTATAGATATTGTCATTATTTTGTACGTCTAGAAGAAGGAAAACCACCAAAACATTATTATCAGCCTGCGCCCAAAACTGGCGAAGAATGGTTGCAAGAATGGATGGAACAAATGCGTAACCGCAAAATATATAATTCACTATAATATATTCACAATTATATCTAAATAAATAATTATTCACTGTTATACGAATTATTACAAATTATTACTTTAATCAAGATTCAGAATAGGTTTTATCATTTCTCCAGACAAATTTATATGTTGAAGTTAGAGTTTATTTAAGAGTAAGTAATGAATGTGTAACAAAAAAGACAAATACATGTCAAATTTATTTTACAGCTTCAACTTTGTTCTTCTCCAATGACGCCGTTTTGCGTTATATCTGTAAAACGAATAATAATAATAATAATAGTAGTACAATAATTGAAAAGGAATATTAATATGTATATATGCAATATAATTTATATTTTTTACCTGATAGTATTACCAGTACGCATTCTGACCCATTGTGGAATCGGTCTGTTTTGCTTCAATTTTTTAGCAAGCTTCCGCTTAATAATAAACGTTTTATGAGCCGACTGAAACAGATTATACAATTTATATGCATTTTAAATGAAATTTTTAAACAATTATTTATATGTAACTAATAGGATGTCAAACAAATCTTTAGATTTTATAACATAACCAAAATCTCACCATCTTGCTCAAATTAGATGAAAGAAATGGTCGCACCTCCCTAGACTTACCGATATATTTCTGAATAGGGTTTACAGATGTCGCTACATGAAAGTCACCAACAACAATAAAATAAATACTAAATATAGGGATTTTATTGTATATAAAAATAATATAGACATATAATAAACAATTAAAAATTTATCAATATAATACTATTTTAGGATACAATATTATTTCTTTATACAGTTTAAGAATTTATGAGTTTCAAAATTATCAGTGTTCATTTCAATGGTAATTCCATGATGATTTATTACAAAAAATCATTTTATCTTAAAAATTTAATATAAACATTAACTTAAAATATATTTATATATTTTCATAATACTTGTAAAGTTTATTCAACAAAATACATTTGTACATAGCGATTTTAATTTCAATAAATAAGGCATTAAATTTGATTTATTTAATTTAAATAATAATTTAAATATTTTTAATTGAGTTATTTCGAGATATTTACATTACTTCATATTTTACATACTTTCTTTATCATTAAGTGTTTACGCGTATTAAAATATTTTTACTATTATTATTATTTTTTTGAACTTTGGACTATGTTGATACGAAATGGTTTCATTTCCCTAAGTTAACAAGACAAAACGAATTATTTAAAAATTATATTTGTAAAAAGATGTTCGCCAATTGTCTTAAAACATTTCGAATTAGAAATGCAAATAAAGTAAGTATTAAAACCTATCTTTTTGATGTTTATTTGTTTGAATCATTAACCAATTAATTAATATCTATCTATTTTATATTAATTCGGTTTTAATTTTGAGCATAAAAATAATATGTATAATTGAGTATAATTTCTTAAAATTTTTTCTAATATGTAAAAAGTTTTCATTAATAAAAAATACAAAAAACATTAATATTAAGATACTAATTTTATTAAAACCCATATTTTTATAAGTTAACATAACAAAAACAAATTAGATATTTAAAACAATATTATAAATTAGTCTTTTCAAAAAATATTAATATTTAATTAATTTATTATTTTAGTATGGGTTATTGGCACGTTATGAATCTACGTTAGTCATTGCAGAACATAATAATGAATCATTATCACCTATCACTTGTAATACATTAAGTGCAGCAAAAAAAATTGGTGGTGATATAACAGTCTTAGTTGCTGGTACCAATTGTAATGCAGTTGCAGAAAGTGCTAGTAAAGCTAACGGTGTATCCAAAGTTTTAGTGGCAGACAGTGATGCTTTTAAAGGATTTCTTCCAGAAGCATTAACACCTCTTATTCTTGCTCTTCAAAATGAGCATAAATTTAGTCATATTTTAACAGGTGCCACTGCTTTTGGTAAAGCACTACTGCCAAGAGTAAGTATAAGTATAATTAAATACATATAAATATAAACTATATTTTTCATAGTTTTCATATCACTTTTATTTTCGAAGGTTGCAGCTAAATTAGATGTATCTCCAGTAAGTGACATTATTGGTATTAAAACAGCAGATACATTCATCCGCACAATTTATGCAGGAAATGCAATTCAAACATTAAAGTGCAAAGATAATATAAAAGTAGTTTCAGTGAGAGGCACTGCATTTGAAGCAGCATCTTTGGAAGGGGAAACTGCCAAATGTGAATCTGCACCAGCTGGAGATTACAAGTCTCAATTAATAGAATTCATTAAGCAAGAGTTAACTAAATCAGACAGACCAGAATTAACATCTGCAAAGGTTGTTGTATCTGGAGGAAGAGGAATGAAATCTGGTGAAAATTTCAAATTATTATATAGTTTAGCGGATAAACTTAATGCTGCAGTTGGTGCATCTCGTGCGGCTGTTGATGCTGGCTTTGTGCCTAATGATTTACAAGTGGGACAGACAGGAAAAATTGTTGCTCCAGTAAGTTTGATTTCTAATTATATATATTACTATATAACTGTAAAAAAATTATTTACATTTCAATTCATATCTTTTAGGATTTGTATATTGCTGTTGGTATCTCTGGAGCAATTCAACACCTTGCTGGTATGAAAGATTCAAAGACTATTGTTGCAATTAACAAAGATCCAGAAGCACCAATCTTCCAAGTAGCTGATTATGGCTTAGTTGCTGATTTATTTAATGCTGTCCCTGAACTTACAGAAAAATTGTAAATTTTAATAATATTTTATATAAATATTTTTAAAACAAAAATTTATATACAGTTTCACATTTCCACTACTGTAAATGGAGTAACATGTTAATAAAAATATCATGTAAAATGTGTTTTGAATTTATTTCAATGTTCTCTACAATACGGTGGAAAAATAATTATGTGTTCCTATTTGTTTAATCCAAAGTAACATTGATTTAGCTATGTTTAGTTTGTATGAAAACAAACAGTTTTCGAAATTTTTTTTATTGACACCTACTGTATGTCCTGTACCGTTCAACTTTTATTCTAAACTTTTTTTTTGTCAGATGGCTCTAATTGGTTAAAAAATCGTGCATTGCGTTCAGGCCTGTATATGTCTGTCCTTGTTGCCCGCTATTGCTCTCCTTGTCTAACGCGCATAAATGTCTGTCCTTGTCGCACGCTGTTGCTCTCCTTGTCTACTGCACATATATGACTATCCTTATACATATATACACAGAAATATATGTATACAAAATGTTTACTAAAAATATAATTTTTTATAATTATTAAATACATAACTGTTTATTTTAATCTTAAATCTATTAATTCCAATTGCTTTTATTTAGGTTAAGTCATTGTACTTCATGGTGTCATAAAATCTTTTCATGGATTTTAGAATATATATGTTATTTTATATTTAAAACATATTTATGTATGAAAAGCAATTTCTACAAATTTATAAAGAATTAGCTAATCGAAGCAATAATGTATTGATAATATTTATCATTTAGTTTCCGATTTCAGCGTCACGATAAATATCTATTCCCCTGCATTTTAGTTATGCCTATATGTATACATGGAATCGCTGCCATCTTTGTCGTTTCCTGGCGTGGTGCATGGCCGGCTAGATTACTGATTTTTAAGTATTTGATCGTATTTATGTGTTCTGTATCTTTAGATGTGGAAATTCGATAATAATTTTATCATGAGTATGGACAGTATCGAAAAATTGTACAAAAATTTTGGCATTTTGGCTGATGCCAAAGACAAATTGGCTGAGGTAATTGACGAATTTGGTTATATTGAATAACCACGTTTATTTAATTCTAGTTTTCGCAATTTCATACATTTATAAACATAAAACGAACATTTTATTGCTTTTATCAAAGAAAATATATATATTTTACAAGCATCGACTGAATTAGATGTTGCTTTTATATCATAAAATTTACTTAATATTTGTATGTAAATGATGAAGCAAAAAAAAAAAAAAAGGCGGTAAACATCTTTAAACCTAAAATATTTTCGTTTACGTATTGCAGCATGAGAAAGAATACTTAGAAATTCTAACAGCAGTGAAAGGATCACCTAAAGAAAAACGATTAGCATCACAATTTATTGCAAGGTTTTTTAAATATTTTCCAAAATTGGCTGATCAAGCTATAGATGCTCATTTAGATCTATGTGAAGATGAGGATATGGCTGTATGTTTTGTTTATATTATTTGATGTGTATACTATTATAATATATGTAATTCATAAAGTATGCATATAACACAAATTTGATCATTTATTTTGCAGATAAGGAAACAAGCAATTAAAGATTTACCAGCACTATGTAAAGATAATAAAGAACATACAGCTAGAATTGCAGACATTTTAGCTCAATTACTACAAGCTCAAGATCCATCTGAATTAGCTGTAGTTCATAACAGTGTTATGTCCCTTATGAAAACTGATCCAAGAGGTTAGTTGGAGTACATCAACATTATTAAAGATATATTACAATGTAATGAGACATTAAATGTAATTAATATATTGTTTTCTTCAGGTACAATAAGTGGATTTTTTAGCCAAATTATCAATGGTGATGATGGAACACGAGAACGTTGCATTAAGTTCCTAGCAACAAAATTAAAAGCGATAGGTCATGATGTTATTACTAAAGAACCTGAAGATCTTTTAATTTCAGAATGTAAGAAAGTGTTGCAGGTATGATTTTTTCATAGTAATGATAGACATATTTATTTTAATTATTGCTTATAACACTTCCTCTCCTATAGGATGTCACTGCTGATGAATTCCACAGTATTATGGAAGTTCTTGCATGGACTAGATTAGGTTCAACAATTAGTGGACAGCAAGAATTAGTAGATATTACTGTTGAACAGGCTGAATTATCTGAACCATTCAAGCATACTAATGTCGAACAATGGAACAGGCTTGTACAATGTATTAAACATGCACTTCCATTCTTTAGTGTAAGTCTTTAATCATATTTTTATATCGTTTTGTGTTTATTAATGAAAATTGACAGTTGTATAAACTATTTCTTACAGTCTCAAATAGATTCATCGCGATTTGTTTCTTATATTTGTATACAAGTTTTACCGCATCTTTCTTTAATTACTTCACCTGATGGAAGAGATATACAATTGGAGTTATTAAAGCTTCTTGCTGAATTAGCTGTATTTTGTGGAACAATTGATAAGCCAGAAGAAAAAGTACAACAACTTTATAATACTCTCATTGTAAGTAATAACATTATTTAGAAGAAAGATGTATTTTATATATACAAGATATATAATAATATTGTTTCAATATTTTTAGACATATATGCCACTACCTCCAGTTACAGAAATAACAGAAGTACCAAAATTACAATTTAGTCACGTTGAATGTCTTATGTATGCTTTTCACAAATTGTGTAAACAAACTCCAGAATTTTTAATGAAGGATCCAGAACAGCTTAAAGAATTTAGACTAAGATTACAGTATTTTGCACGTGGTATTCAAGGTTATATAAAAAAATTACGCGAGGCAATCAGCGGAAAATCGGAAGAAGAATTGAAATCAGAGGAAAATCAACTAAAAGTTGTTGCTTTGAAAACAACGAATAATATTAATACTTTAATTAAAGATTTGTTTCATTCACCACCTAGTTTTAAAAGTGTCATACATCTTTCTTGGAAAACAACAGCTAATGATAAAAAGGTATACATTAAATAAATTGGGTATAATTTTCTTATAAATGTGACAGTTTGAATACATCTGTTATGTTTTATTTTAGAATGAAAAACATTCGTCTCCTCAGAAAAGACATACACCCATTACATTTGGAAATGATAGTAATTCAAATAAACGAAGCAAAGAGGATAAGAGCAAAAGAGAATTGTATACTCCTCCTAGTGGAAAATACAGTTCAAACATATCGTCAAATTATGGTAGTAATAATTATAATTAATTACTATAATTAATCTTATTATTTCATTAAAATAATATTCAATTTATGCTTATATCTTTTTGTTTACAGGTCGAGGTAGATTTAGAGGAAATAGATCAGGTGGTCGAGGTGGTTATAGACCAAGAGGTCGTGGAACATGGAGAAAAAATTTTTACTAATTGCCTAACTGCTTAAATTAACTGATGAAATAATAAAAGCTGCAATAACATAAAAGACTAAATCAGGCCTGTAAAATGTACATATAAAAATGAAGAATGTAAAAGTGATTATTTACAGAAAGTGCTTTTTTAAGAGAAGTGACAAAGAAAATACAATTTTTGTTCTATAAATCTTAGTGTAAAAAAAGTGTTTTTTGTGAAGGCTTTGAGTACATATACTTCAAATACAAAATTGTAAGAATCAATTATTTACTACACAGTGGCAGTCACATTGTCTCAATGAAATTTGAAGAAGAGAACATTGGTGTGAAATATTGTATTAATGGTGTTATAAGACCTTTTTTTTTATACATATTATTAAACAACTGGAAAATACAATTTGGAAAACCTGAGTTCGGAAAAAGTGAACAAGTATGTGGAAAAAAGTGGGAAGAATGATATAAATTTCACGAAGTGTTTATTACGAAACTATTAATCAGATACCTAACAGACAATACAACATAAATAAAATAATGAAGAGAAAACGGTGTGAGGACACAATACGTGAATTATTTGAAATGATTGAAAAAATACTAGATATCACAACAAAATATTCCATCTATTTGATACAGAATGTTTACAAATTCATACTGTCTATGACTGGTTTGTGCTATGACATGGATACTTGTGTTGCACGCATTTGCAACAGACGGGCAATTTTTTTTGCCATAATAATTTTGGACGTTAAAATAGTATCAAAATGTATTTCCCTATCTCCTAGTTCTTCCTATTCCTTCCTCTTGATTATATCTTCTTTCTTCTGTCAACAGGAAGTGCAAGATCATAGCAATCAAAGGGATGCCAGCGGACTGTCTGATCTTGGGAGAATAACAAAATCAAAGAAACTTTTAAAAACAACTTTTCTATTTTCTAAATTATAAATTATTTATATTTATAACTTTGTCTTTTATTTACTAACTGTTTATATTATTGTTAAATGTTTTTTTGTTTTTCAACCACATGGATAACGTTCTCTTATTAAAATGATTAATTTAAGAACAAAAACAACGTAGGAAAATAATATAAAAATTAACATAAAATTATAAAATTATTTATTGAATAATAAATGAAAAAAAAGTGATTTTTCACATCAAAAAGTTTCTTTGATTACATAATAATAAAGATGTATTTATTGTATAAATTTTATCTTACAGATAAAATGATGCAGTAATTGCCGACTGATGGGTGGCAAAGCGGAACAAAAATAATCATTTTTTGATTACAGGTTGTAGGAGGTTTGAGAAGGAGACTCATAAAGGATGATTATAATATATTTTTTTTTCAGGACTCAAGGCATGGTTGTATATTGTCTTTTATTTATATATTGATGGTAGCTGTTTTGTAAGGTGAGTTTAAAAACATATTGTGTCCTTTTCCTATCCACCATTGAATAAAAATTGTGTAATAATGATCTAATAATTATAATTCATGAATATATCATCATTTAATTTAATAAATAATACTATTGCATAATATGTTGTATTTTTTATGCCCAATATCGAACGGCTAGTTAAAAATATTTGTGGGAAAGTTATAGTTACTGAATATTTGTGTTTTAATTAATATTTAATACAAATGTTTTGTAACATATCAATCATGCAATCAAATAAATTCACTTATATGTAATAATGTACATTGTATTATTCTAAAAATATTATTGGAGAGATTAAAGGTATTGATTTAAACAGTATTGTATCAATAAAACAAATAAATTGCATAAAATATTATTTTCTGTTATTTAATAAATAAACTACATTTGTAGAATCATTATCATTAGAATGTATTGTACAGTTATAATTACAATAGTTTTTACAATGTCCTATTAAAAAAAAATTTATTTAATATAGTCCATTTGTTGCAATCATATCATCTATTGTTTTGCACATAATGCGATCACTTGGGCTACAGGGATCAGGAATTTGTTGTTCAGAACCTAAATTATCAACAGACTCCATAGCATCTGTATTTATTGCTAATTTAGAATCCAGTTCCGAAGTATCGGGTAACATTTGCAGTGCATGTTGTAGAATTTCTTGAACCTATAGAAATATGAGAACTTCAATTAAGCATTATACTATGGAATACATAAAAGACAAAAATTCAGAAATCGTACTTTTTCTAAATGTTTTTGAAATCTAAGTGCTGTTTCAATACGTTGTCTACGCTGTAATTCCATCATTACTCTTAGTGTTTCTCTGGCTTGATGTGGTCTAAATTCATTTAGCAAGTGATGAATGTGGATAAATAAGAGACTGAGATCTTCCACCTAAAAACAAAAAAATAGTAAATATTTACGTTACGTGTCAGAACATTAAACACCTACCTTTTCTGCACGTCTTGGACTGTCAGGACATTGTACAAGCAAATCTATCAAATCCAAGAAGTTAACAAGCAATGAATGATTCAATTTTTTCAACTCCCGTCGTCGATCGAAATGCTGAGGATATAACCTTTTGATCCCTTGTGCTTCGAGAGGTCTAATAATTGTATCGTCCGCGTTAAATACATTTCCGAACATCGAATAAGTATCGTGTATCGGCGGTGGTGGTCGTGGTGCTCTGCCTCGGCGAACATTTTCGTCTGTGTATAAATTAATATATTGAACCGGTGGCAGAGGAAGTGAACTGACTTGTATCGCTTCTGGTGCTGCCATTTTTTACGTTCGATGTTTTCTTAATAAAAAAAAAAAGTAAAAAGCAATTTCACTTAAAAAATGCGTGATAGGTTAGGTTTAACCAAAAGAAACACTGTTGTCAAACTGATCGGAACGTCGAAGTTGTGCGCAGGTCCGTAATTTCGCGCGTAGTCATTACTTTTTTTTCATACAATTTACATTCCATCAATTTAATATTAGCAATAATAAAAGATAACAGTTCGCACTGATATTACAAAAATGATATTTAATTTACTGCGAACTCGAACGACGGTTCACTATCGATATACCGACAATATAGGTTAGGTTACATCAATAGTATTTCATATTCTCAACATATTTCTCAATCGATGCTTCTTCTCTTTGTAAACACAGAATTAACTGGAATATTTCTACGCGCGTTTTGTGGACTTTTCACTACAAATTAACGAGAGCTAAGTGTCGTACAACTAAAACAAAACAACATGTAACGCAGCCTTCGGGTCCGCCATCTTGTTTTTTTAAAATGAGTCAACAGGTATTCTCTGTTGGCCAGTTAATACGTTAATGCCAGCAGGACGTCGAACCCAGATTGGGGATTTTCGTTGTTTAACTAGCAAAATGAAAGGGCCGTTCTGTGGGCGTTGTTTGTTTTATCTTTAAAAAATTATTCTCGCGTTGCTGCGATATTTCGGATAAATGTTCTACTAACGTAGTGAGGTATTTCCTGCTATCTCGTGAATTTCCAACGTCTTCGTTTGACAGATTGTCGGTGTGTGTATGCGTTCGTTCCACGTGAATTCTTTGTTTAGGCACCGGTCATGTTTCTGACAAGCATTGAAATTGCGAGGTGGTAGCAGTACCCTGGTGCATGGTAAGTTGATTCTCACCTACAAATTTCATGCGTATCAATATTATTCAGATTGAACTTTCACATAGAAATATTCATATAATCGAGTGTCAGGATAACCACAAACTATCGCGTTGTCGTTGGTCTTCGCTGTTCTGTTATTTTTGGTAATTTCGAAGGGAATATCTCTGTGATGCTTCCTCGCAATGATATACTTGCCAGGTGATACAAGTTTTGCGAAAAAGTTCTGAACAACGATCAAAACAAAGGATAGAATTCGATTCGGAGTTCGTGTATGATTTATATATAGGGTGGCTCGTATAACCAGCATCAATTGAGTATCTAAAATCATCCTGTCTTCTAATTTTGTACTGTCGAAAATTCCTTAAGCATATGTTTAAATTCATTTTCGTCGATTCTTCATAGAAAACGAAACAAGTGTTGACTTACAAATTGATGAAAACTTTGAAAAACGAATTATTTATCTTAAAAAATGCGCGCTTTTTCTTTAGATTATTTGTTTTGAGCTATTGTTTCAAAAGTACATTGTAGAACGATATAATAATAAAAAGCCAAGATGGCCGAAATACATTTACAAACAATTTTGTGAATAAATATACCTTATTGCTTGCATATAATTTGTTTGTACAAATTTTTATAAATGTTACTAACAAAATTTACATGTGCATTCATGGATAATGTCGTGTAATTAATATATACATATATATATATATATATAATACTATAAATGTATAATTCTCTTATCATTATATTTATCTCTTTTATAGTAGATTACTGCTTTTATTTCGTAGATCTATTAATTAATGTGGATGTTTATTAAATAATTCTTCGACCGATAAATTTATTTAACGTAACGGTAACAAAATTAAAATCCAACATTTCGTTTCGATGCGTTTATTATTATTTATTTAACAAATAATAATTGAACGAAGGAAATGATAATTTTCGTTTTGTACGTAAAAAAATTCTTATAATTCTTGGAGTTCATAAAATGTCATTGTGACGCTTAATTGTCACCGAAACAAATTTTTGGCGACTCGCTTTTTATCGTTTGACAGGAGAAAGAGTTATCCCGAGATTCTCGTCTGATACACTGCGGTCTCTCTTTTCTTTTTTATTTCCAAGCAGCGCGGAAAGCCCGGGACGGACGGAAATTCAAAGGACGTCGCGGCTTCTTAAAATTTCAGAGACACGAGTTACAAAAGAAATTCAATGGAAGTAGGCGGTCACCGTAGTTCACTCGAGTACTCGACTGCTTTGTGTCGTACCTTCGATTCATATTAGTACTTTGTCGAATTTATAACCAGTTCTGAGCACCGCTGAGGGAAATGTACTCCCAAAATAGTGTGAATAGTAAATATTAAATAATATAGTAAAAAAAATATTCTTCTTTCTCTTTCTCTTTCTTTAAACTTTCATTCATAAATTTTGACTAATTGCCAAAGATGTCGCAGTAGGAGAGTTTGTCTTTGAAATAAACAACCGTGAACTTTTTTTATTAACTCTAGATGAGATAATTTTTATTAAGAATTTTGTATTTTTTCGAAATATTTATTTGATTTGAGAAATTTGATTTGAATTTGAAGTTTTCAAGATTGATCAGATTGATAAGGTAACGCTATAGCATAGGAAATGCTAGAAAAAAAATTGTAATCTCGTCGGAAAGAAATTCGCGATAGGAAGTTAATCGCACACGCGCGAATCCGGAACTGTGCGCATGCGTGCACGCGATCGACGGCCGCGTGTGAGTTATACGCGTTTCTCGCTTCGAATTGTCGATAGCGCATTTCAGCCAATGTTTACGCTATTTATTTAGACTGCATCGCAGTTTTACGCCAAACACATTTCGTGTTTCCTCTGTGAACCTCCAATGGAAACCAATCGTGATTGTCGATATAAACGCGGCGCAAATACACACCTCTGTATATTTTCATTTACAAATGGATACGTTTTGAAAAAAGTAGCACCGGGGATGAAACGATGATGCATACAGAGAGAATATTTCATTGCGAGATCAAATGCTACGGGATGAATTTAATGGCTGTTTTAATATCTTAATGTTGTTTTAAGCAACGAAAGGAAGAAGAAAATATCTTAGGGAAAAATAAAAGGAGAGACACAATCATCCATTTATTTTATAGATTAAATGGATTGCTCGGTACTTTCATTCGCGGGTTAAAATGATTGAATTTGGTGAAAAATTGTTTGGCCTTTGAGTTTCTTTTTTTTCTTTGCAACAACTTGAAAATGATCTAGTCTCATCTCGTGAGAATGCGACCAAAGGTTTCAGCTTGACTTTGAATGGAAATTCTTCGTGGTCGAGTCATGCTGTCATTAATGGAGATTCAAGAATCCCTAAAACATTTATGTGTGGCTCGTCAGAGTCTTTTTTGCTTTCACATTATTTTTACGTTTCAAAATATATCATTGCTTCATTTATAGATAGATATAAAACGTCTACATCACGCCTGTAACAACGTAATTTCGTGTCTTTTGTATTTTGATATCGCAATTCCGTTTTTACCGTTTTACTTGAGCGTGTCTATCTCGAATTATTCAAGTTACGTTCGTAAGGATTCTCGTGAGACTAAAAGGTTGGTCGATACTTACCTCTCGAAAGTATCCAGACGTTTAGAAATTCGGATTACTCGGATAATTGGAAGTTTATCGCGACTCTCGTGTAATTCGATCTTCGACTAAGTTAGCTTGAAGTTTTCGTGGAATGCTACAGATTGTTTAATAGGAAGGGAGAACCAAGTATTTTTTAATGGGCGAAGTAAACGGATTTAGTACACCAGTTTGTTTCATAGAATTAATATGCAACTATAGTAAAATTCAAAATCACCTGGATTCATTAATTATTATTTACTTCGCCATATACTTTACTCTCGTGAAACATTCACAAAGCAGAGGAACGATATAATACAAAGCTTCTATTAAGCATTATTTATGCAATAAAGTTGGAAACTTGTGCAAATTCATACTTGAAACTTAAATGGAGTTTATACCCTTTTTTTTTTTAGTTTTTATATATTTTTTATTTTTATTTTATTTTTCTTCTTTCAAATTTTTGCATCTCGAGAATTTTTACAAATGCACAAACCTTTTCAGTTTGAACAAATAGAATTTGTAATTAAATGTGTTAAATGTATATTATATACGTACTATGAACATTTTATGCATTTCTGCATGTTTAAATCTTTAAGTAAAAGTAATCAGTCTGCCGAATTCTCGTTATCCCATCGAGTGTTAATCCACCCCTATTGTCCTCCATTTACTTCGTTTGTTGCTTTGAGACCGACACCGATAATAATCGAAAGTTGTTTTATGTCGGTAGGGTGGCCCTCCATCAGGGATGGCGGGGAAAGATGGGAAGGTGGAGCCAAAAAGCGGGGACGTGGTGCGACAGGGGTTCATGGTGAAGCGTTCGCAGAACAAGAAACGCTTCACACCCGTCAACTACAAGCAACGCTGGTTCGTCTTGACGAGGCGCTACCTCGTCTACTACGACGGCGATGGGGAAGTACGTATACCGAGCTTTTTCTTTCTTTTTTTTTTCTTTCTTGCAATTTCGAGACCGTCACGTTTTATCCAGTCCCTTCTTGCCCTGTATATTTTTCCATTATCGCCCCATTAACGGTTACTCTCTATTGCCGCCCGAAAAAACAAAAAAGAAAAAAAGAAAAAGGAAAAGGAAAACGCTCTATTCCATTAACGATCCGAAAAGGGGCTTCTCTTTGTAAATAAACCGATAACCGAATAGACGAATAAAATAGACAAGCAAAAAGTTCGCTCTCCGTGTAAACAGACTGTTTTGCAGCTAGACCGCGGACGCCTATGCAATTTGCACGTTTTTGTGAAAATAATTCTCGCGAGAATGGAGACGGTGTCTAAGTAAAAATCGATTTTCGTCGCTGAATATCTTCTTGATGCTTTCAGCGTTATTTTGCATTATTTTTACATTTTTACAAATCTCTCGTGTAAATGCACGAAGCTCGAAGCTCGAAGCTAGACGAAGTTTGATAAAGGGGAAGAAATTGAGCGAAGAAAACCATCTGTTTCGTATCTCGATGAGCAACCCTTCGTTTGCTCTTGATTTCACTTGTCGGACATTCGCATAACTTTAAGGCCTTATTGATTTTACCACTTCGAAGCTGTTTAATACCCGAAACGCCGCGAGTAACCATTGTTATTCCCTACGATTTCCTCCCCTCGAAGTCCCGAACGAGTTACGAATTCCTGGAACGATCAAACCGAGACTTCCATCAAGCAAAGTAGGTTCCAAGATTTTCGAGACCTGGTCCGCCAGGTTCGAGTAATTTGCCTTTCAATTCGATACATCTAACCGTGTTTGCAACCTCGCCTTCTCACTGGCCTGATTTCCGTCGCGGTAACAATCATCGAGGATTGTCTTCCCCGGAACCAGGTCGCGACGTGTCTTTCTCTTAAAAAAAAAAAAAAAAAAAAAGAAAATTGCCATCGAAGGAACGTAACCGATGCCCGATTTGATAATTGCTTTGAAATCGGCCACGTATCACGGGTCTTTGGCGATCATCGCTAAATTTCCGTCGGAATGTTGTCGGCAACGATTCAGAAAACGAGACGAATCGAGACGAGGGCGTGTGTTGGCGTGTTTAATGCTCGTTGAGAACGCGCAGAGACGACAGTTTCGAAGCTTCAGGGTGGAGAACGGCTTTGCGAGGCGCTGAATGGAGCGAGGTGACAGGCAAAGGTCTTTAAAAACTGGGAAAAGCTGAACGTGACTTAGATTCGATGGCAACGCGTTTTAGACGAGAAAAAAANAAAAAAAAAAAAAAAAAAAAAAAAAAAACGAACAAGAGTGGTCTTAGCGTTTCGATTTGAACTCTGGTGAAAGTACCTCCTCAGTTTTTTTTTTTTTTTTGTTCGATGCGCTTTGTTTCTGTTCGACGATTTGTCGCGACAATTTCTTTGCTGTACCGTTTCTTTCTCTTTAATTCTTTCTTTTTTTTTACGCGCAACTAGCTTTGTTAAATATCGCTCGAAGTTTAAACTCGACTCTATCGTTTTTAATTCTTTTTAGAAAGAAAAGAAAATGAAATTCGTTTAATTTGAAAAGGAACGCGCGTGTCTTTTCGATATTATATTAAAAGCAGGAAGTTTAAAGGGAAAGAGAGCTGGATAAAAAAAAAAAGGAGACGCACAAAGGTTAGAAAATGGTATTAAAAGGTAGATCAAACAATCGGAGCTGAGCATCCGACCGTGTGCAGTGATGGTTACGAGCCGAAATCGAGCTCTTGTTTCTTTTATCTTCTGTTTCGTACTGGCAGCCAGTCCAGCGGAGTGTAACGCTCCAAGAGGCAATCGAAATCGATAGTTAACCATCGTGGAACATCATCATCGGTTGCGCTGGATTACTGTTCACGCGAGAATTGATAGCGGCTGAAAATCAGCTGCGTTAATTTCCACCCGAACGTCATTGTTGTTCTCCATCGAATGACCGACCGTCATAATGATCCATGTTTATGCGTTCGAAATACATATAAATCTATGCTTGACTGTTTTCGAACAACTTCGAATCGTCTAATCTTCGTTCTTTGTTAGTAAAAAAAAAAAAAGGAAGGAAGTAGAAAAAAGATATACGTACATATCGTGAGTCCTAAACTCATAGATAACACAGTTTATCTTCTATGAAAATACAAAGTTTCCTCGTTGCGGTCTTGTTTCTTCGTTTCGTCGTTGTATCTTCACGTGTGGTAGGTAAGAGACAAAAAGGTGGGCGTTCAAATATCTCGGAAGAATTTTGAAAAGGGACGCCATATGGCGATGCAAATGACGGGGAATAATAACGCTGAATTTGCTGGTGGCATGCCTCGAATCAGGGCCAATTGCTTTATACACATTACCTTGCGCTTGACAAGCACCACTAGCGCTCCCGGATACGCTAGACTCATCATATTATCTCTGGCCGGCTGATAAAAAACCGCCTATTATTCCCTATGGTTCCTCTCTGGCTTAACTTTAGATACTTTGTTCGGTCACGAGAAATGGAAACGAAAACGGAAGCGAGATGCTTTCGCAGTAGCAAAACCTTTTTTTTTTTTTTTTTTCTTAAACGTGCACGCACGAAAATATCGATTTATTGAATGTCGCGCTATTTGATGAAATTACGCGAAAGTATTGTTTATTTTAAAAATTTTATTATTTTAAAAATAAGACACGTTTAAAAGCGAGCTTTGTCCGTTCTACCAAAGATATTCTTTCTTTTTTAAATATCGATAACATAAATAAATCGCCGTGGCATGGAAAAAAAGTAGCATATTAGTTCTCTTTTTTTTTTTATCGGTCCACGTTCTCGCTCTTCGTTTTTTTTTCGTCTAACGAGCTTGCACAAAGAAATTTTCTCAACGTGAGAACGGCAAGGCACGCGATACATCATCGTTATACTCTGTTAAAAGAAACTTCATTAGTTCGTTATACACGGTGTTCCCAATAAAAGTACATTCGATCAAAAAGTCTTTCCCACAGCCTCGGTACGTGAAAATGGCGATTGAAGTGGTCGGCTGTAAAGAGGCAGCCTTCACTTTCCAAGCTATTTTAGTAAACCGACAAAAATCAACTCATCAACTCATCAAAGTCACGTATAATCCACTACAATAAATCCTGGTGGCCTTCTAATACTCGTAATATGCCAAACTTTCGATCATGAAAATTATATACATCTTACAAAATTATATCTGTTATATTAAAATTATAATACACGAAAATATACATAGACATATATATATATATTTCTTTCCAACGAACACAATTCGTAACCTGCTAATATTCCCAGTATATATCAATCGTTTGCATTTTTTCGAACACGAAAATTATACACACGTACTTTTCTTTTCCCTCTTCCAACGAGAATACAATTCAAGTGCCTCCTTATTGCTGCAAATTATTCAATTAGAATTTCCGACTCTCCGAGCTCCGATACTCGTGCACGAACTCCAGAGAACTAGAGGATCGTTCGAGGCTGTGGAAACGCTCGCATAAACACGCTTACGTAACCCGGAAAGTAGGTAGAACGCAAACATCCATGAAACAGCGACCACTTCCCAATTCCCTGCAATAAATTACAAACCGAAAGATCAGCGCAATCGGCCACTGGACACTCGACCCGCGCGATTGCCACGGCCTGACCATTTACAGATATATAACTGGCCAAAAAAAAAGAGCCTCTACCACTGCTCTCGCGATCGTAGTTCCCTGGAATTTCTCTGCTCTTCTTACTCGATCTGTTTCAATCTTCCCTAAATGCTTTTCTTTCTTTTTTTTCCCCTCCCTTTTTCTTTCATCGGCGCGTTGAAAATTTCGTTTGTCCGAGGTTTGAGGCACCGGACGCTCCGAGCTTTCATTAAATATTTATCTTTCGTGGCTGAAGTGCAAATAGAGCAATTGGATGGGAATTTGGGTTTTATTTCACGACGTTATTAATTGGATTAAAGTGTGCTTTTTGCGCGTTCGTGACTTTCTTCTTTCTTTTTTTCTTTCTTTCACAAGAGATAAACGTAGAATAACCGAGAAATCTAAATGAAATTTTCATTTCATTCTCAACCGGTCCAGTCGAATTTCAATATTTAATTCATTAATCCGATAACCATTCGTTCTCATTTCCGAAACGAAATCACTCATCATCTTGTTACTTTGAGAGCGCGATTTAACAGAGAATTTCCTCTCTTACTTTGTATCTTTTTTTTTCTTTCTTCTTTTTCGATTGTAAAATCTTTTTCCGTTGATTGCCGAATCATCTAATCGCGATGTTCACTTATTTTTCATGCCAAACTGCCATCCATTTTTGTTCTTCAAAACCTAATCGTTCACCTCTACTGAATGGAATTAAAAGGAAGGACCTCCCCGCGACGGGGTGGAATCTTTAATTAAAATCTCTTTATTCCGTCACGTTCTACGCTCTCTTAAAAGCAATCGCAAATCTCTAATTTCCCCTCGATATCACCCACAGGATCATCATTTCGCATCAAACATCAAATTTAATCGCGATATTAAACCCCGTCCGACCCCCATCGCTTAAACCGTGCCAACCATCGCCTCGTTTTCCTAAATACGAATATTATACATACATACATACATACATACATACATACATAATACATACATATATATATATATATATATATATATATATATATATATATATATATATATATATATATATAAAATCACCGGAAGCAGCAACCCTCTGGTATCCTTCTCCCTTCTCCATCCTCTTATCCTGCTCTATAGTTCTCTACTCGGTCATGGTTAACGGTGGTAGTTACCTGCGTAGAAATACGCAACCCCGTTAGCTGGTAGCGAAGCCAGCAGGCTGTGCTCGGTGGTGGTAGGGGCTGCTTAGGGGTGGATATAACGTGCTCGTAGACCATGTGTAAAATTGGTAGCGCAGGCGCCCCGGGGGCCGCCACCGCCACCTTCTCTTCATCCTTTCTTCCACCGCGAGTTCCTGACGCTGCTCCGCGGCTCAGTCAGTGGTCGTCATCGGGATCGCTCTCTCTGCTGCTCGCGATTCATTCACATCGAGCGAGATATATCCAAACAGTACTCTTTAACTTTGCTGATTTTGTTCCTCCGTTGTTTCTCGTCGTGCTGTCGAGCGAACGAAACTCATTTCGTTTCTAAATCTTCGTTGGTGATCTCTGTAACAACTATCCGTCAAGAAATAAAATTCCGTCGATACTCTGAGATACGCGTCGTGTGTTCGCCAAGATACGATCTACGACCGAGTACACCCGCCGGTATCGATCCGATGTTTGACGTTGAATCGCGGACGATGTCCTCGCGTTCCGTTTGATCTCCGTTCGAACGCAAACAGCACACGAAGGGCAGGGTTACTACGAGGCTTCTCGAGAGTAAAGGATATCGTATTTGTCCATTCGCATTCGACTCGAGTTGCAAGGGTCTTTCGAGATTCGGAAAAACCGATCAGCTTCAACTCGAAAAGGAGATACCAGAAGCGGAGAGCAGCGGTTGGATACTTGGAGAGAAGCAATCGTCCAACTTACTATCCACCCCTTTACGAGAGACTGTCCGAAGGCTATCGATCGACGATCCATTATACCCTCGAAAAGTGTATTAGTTCGGGGAAGTTCGCCCATCCGTGATATCCAACATTCCGCCGCGAGATTCACCGAGACAGAGGCCGTTTCAACGGGTTCCCTGGAATTAATCCATCGTCGGAAAGTTTTTCTAATTAATCTTTCGGTTCCCTCGGATCCGGTTGGCAGCAGTCGAGAACCACCGAAGAACGAATCGTTATTCATCCGGGGTATCCTCGACGCCTCGAAAGGAGGTCCTTCGAATCTCCTTCCGGAAAGTTCCGGTCGTTAAGGCGGAAGATTAATCCGCAAGACTGCGATAGATCGCGGCCGGTTTCATCAACCAAGTTCGACGCGCCTTCGGCAATCGAAACGACAGGATTCTCGTCGTTTTTGTCTCGGGGCCGACATTTCTCTCCACGTGGGAGAAGCGTCGCCAGTTGTGCTGCCTGCTCGTCGCGATCGAACCTCGTCGAATCCTTCGAGACTTCTGCGAGATCGTGGAGGTAAGATCGACCAGTTCCACGCAGGGATTGTTTTTTATGTGAGGAAAATGTCGCGTCGAGCTTTCCTCTTCTTTCTTTTCTTTTCTTTTCTTTTTTTTTTTTTTTTTCAATCGTCGGTCAAATTCTTTCTGCGCTTTTCGCCGGATCGTTTCTTTATAAGGGGCTGTCACTGAAAACGTTGGAGAGTGGTCTTCTCCTATTCGCTGGCTTCGCATTTTTTTTTTTTTTTTTTCGTTGACAAATCGAGAAAAGTTCCGATCGTTTGGAAAGTTACGAAATTTAGAGTTGGGCTTGAAGATTTTTAAGGATCGAAGTGAATCGCGTGGAAACGAACAACGTGAGATTGAAGTTGAAGAAGCCGCGAGCCGATTTTAAAAAAATTTCAGACTTTCTTTAAGAAGATAGTTGCTTTTGTGATTCTGAACATTCCCTTTGAGGGAAAGTCACCCTTTGTTTTTTTTACTATATACTTTCTAATATGTGAAGGGCTATCAGAAGCTAATCGGCGTAAGCCACTTTTTATTAAAGTCGACTTGTGCCGTACGAATGCAGTATGATCATTATTAAACTGCAGATTTTCGATGCACTTGTAGGAAATTTTAAAAATTGCACCGAATGCATGTAACAGAAAAAGTATACAAAATATCCAAAGTGTAGTGCTTTCAACAATATTTGGCACATAAAACAATTTTCATTCGAAGTTCTATTTTTTTTTTAATTGCAATTGTGTGTTGTTCTATTTTTTTTCAATTTTTGTAATTGCGTGTATCATGACGATATTATAATATGTTCATTACGATATAATTGTTGTGACGTAATAAATATTATGATATAACATAATAAATATAACAATGTCAAAGATGATACAAATAAATACGATAAACGTAGACTGAAGATTTTACGAACGAAAGAGCATCTGCTCGACTGGGACAAGTCGTTTTTAATTAAAGATAAATTGTGCTGATTGCTTTTGGAACATTCTGCAGATGAAGGATTACTTCGGTGAAAAAAAAAAAAATGGTCGAATCTTTTAATTTATTAAATGAAAATCCCATCGTCGTTCAAACGGGCATACCAGGCACGGACGAAAACACGAGCAAAACTCTTTATTAGAGAAATAAATAATCAGCGGAAAACGACGTGAACTAATTGCGCCGTGCAGCTGTAATTAACTTCGCGTAACGGTACGTTTCCTAGATTTAACAAACTGTCACGCGTTCCACACGTGAAAACATGTATCGAAACGGAGCAGAGGATCTTTCACAACGATCCCATTATCGTACGACTTTCAGTCCGCAAGGGATGAAAAACCGCCGAGAGAAATCGATCCATCGCGAGATGGATGAAATCAAGAATGTTCCTCGTTTACGCGAATAAATACGCGGTCTCGCGTTTCGCTGCGGTGGAAAAACGAGATATTTAATTAAAATTAGCCTCGTTGTTGCTCGTTGTTATTCCTCGCGGGAGAGAAAGAGGAACAAAAATGAAGAGAAAAGAAAGAAACAGAAAGAAAGCGAAACCTGGATGGGGAAGTTGGTAGTGGCTTGTTGCGAATGGACCGAATAATTCACCGCGGATTTTTTCACAAAGCTCGGATTTCTGCCTTCCCCCGGCTTCACCCCTTCGCCCCCGGTTTTTTCTTTTTATTTCTCCGGATCCTGAACGCATCGCGTCGTTCATCTCTCTCTCTTTCTCTCTCTCTCCATTTTCTCGACTATTCGAATTAGAACGAACTAATCTGGACAAACGGGAGGAAAACACGAGACAGAGGGTTGACGTGTGAAGGAGGTGAAAGAGCGTGGCTCCACGCGGTACCGGAAGCCGGCGAATTTAATAAAGACGTCGTCGTGCGGGACGCCACTCGAAGAGCCTAATGAAATTTTCCAACGGTCGACGCGTTTCTTTTCCGCGGAACGCGGAAACGCAGCCAAGCGGTCTCGAGGGTGGTCTGTTTTCCAGGCTTTATTAAAGTTTATTAGGGCATGGACGTTCACCGCGTCCGTGTGTACGCCCGGATCTTTTTGCGTACGCCCGGGAGCTACTTTTGTTAAGGCGGGCGCGAGGGTGGAAGCGTGGGTGTTTGTAGAATTATCGGCGAGTTTTTTATTCTTCTGTCTCTTTCTTAATCTCTTGCGCGCTGGAACGACGTGCCACGCACGTCGAGAATTTTTTGTCCCGAAATAATTTCAATATTTCCTTCAGTTTTGAGTATATACACAAGCTTCGATTTGAACAAATAAAAGTACTCTAAAAGTACGCTGTTTACATCTATAAAATTACTAACAAAAAAAAAGAAATTATAAATCATTCATTTTGACCACTTTGGGAGTTCTGATGTGAAATAACTTTTAAAAATACACTGTTTTACATTTATAAAATTTATATTGGTCATTTTGACCATTTTGGTAGTCTAATGTTCAATAATTTTTATTAACAAAATTGATCGTGTCTCTATGTACGGAGTTACTCAGGTGATCCCATTTAACCTCTTGCGCTGGAATGACGTGCCACGCACGTCGAGAATTTTTTTTTATCCCAAAATTGCAATATTTTCTCCAGTTTTAAGTATATTTAAATATAATACAGGCGAGTATAATAAATAATAAATTTAGTATAAATTACTTCTCAATAATTTCTCTTCCAGTGATGTCATACCGACGAGTTCAAGAAGAAAGCGACGAATTATTATTGTATACGGTTCGGTCACTCGTTATGGTCCGCAATCAGTTGCCAGCGCAAGTGGTTTAAGTTTTATAGAATTGCCAAGCTTTTTCGTCAACCCGCGGTTACGCGCGGGTTTTCGAGAGTTTTCTTTTTTTTTCTTCTTTAACCGTGGGTCTTTATTGGGAATGCGACGAGAAGGGAATGCTTTAGGAGTAGTTAGATAAATGTTAAACAATGAAACCCGGCGGTTTCGAGCATCGTTGAAAGGGACGCCTCGTTAGGGGAGAAAAGGGGATCCTTTGAAATATTCGCGAGCGGTTGGTTAAAAACGTCAGTCTAACTCGCTGCAATCTTAAGTCAAGCCTTATCTTCTGCTGCACAAACGAAATTTCCGTGTGCGTTAATTTTGTTAGAAATATACAATCTTGCTGGCAAAGGGAAAAAGCACTCTTGGGATTTGCCGTGTTTTTAACGATATTGCAATGTTGTAAACTTTGAATCGCGTATTTGTATTTTTAAATGAAATTACTAGACATCTTGACATCTCACGCGGTGGTTGCTTTCTTCGTCGTGCGAATTGTAATAATAATAAATTTTCTAAGCAGTCGTTTAAATTTTTTCAATCTCATTTGTTTTGAAATATTCCTTAATCTTTGTCAGCAGTGTATGTAAAATGTCGGTGTTGGAACCCTTCGTGGAGGAGAAGGCGAAACTTTGGCGATAATCGGCAGTCGTTCAAAGTGTTTTATCGTCGAACAAAAATGTTTATCGTCAGTTTCCACGCAACGATCCCTTTTAATCCGGCATGCGTGCGCGCGAAATAATTCACATCAGCTGTTCTCCCTTCCCCCTAGTTCTCCCTTCCGTCTCGCAGCTAATACATTTCGACGTTTTTAATCCACGTAATGGCATTAAGGGATGAACGAAGGATAGTCAGCGGTAGACGATAGTGGGTAGTATTAAGCGTAACATGATTTAGGGAGGGGGAGTGGACGTAATACCGAAATAACCTGTTGAGAAAGTTATCGCAGCGTTGTACAAAATTTCGAACGCCTAACGCCGCTCGCTGTATGCACGTGTTATCCAGCGAATGCGTTCCATTATTGCATAAAGCTCGCCCGTGTGCGTGTGTACACGTGTATACACGCAGCCAATATCCTTCCATAGCGGCAGGAAATTCGATTTGTCTCGCCGGATTTCCACTGTTCCAAAAGAGCCACCTCCCCTCCCCGGTGGTGTTGTCGGTTATGCTACGTGGCCCTCTTCACCATGCGCCGGAATAGCTCGTTACTGTTTGTGATAAGGACGTTGTTTCGCAGAGGATCGCATTCACTGCATTTCTTTCGAACTCGGTTTGTCTTTTTATTCGACTTTCGTCTTTTTTTTTTCCTTTCTCCTTTAAGGGGGCAGGACAGTGTGACGGGCCTAAAATTACGTATACTTTGGAAGGCTAGTAAAAAAAAAAAAAACTACATATTTGATTGACACGAGCTTTTGTAGTTTATTTTAACACATCATGAACTATAAAAAGCAGTATTGAAAAAGAAAAAAAAGAGAGCTCTTATTTAGCTTTTTAACGGCATCCTTTTTTACATAACTTTTTTTTACATTGCCCATCGGTGTGCTCATGATTCCAGGCGAACAGGATTTGCTGCAACAAGAAATCAAAAAAAGTTCAAAAGTAAACAATATTCTCTAGGGATTGACGATCCAACATTTTCATTTCTGTTCAAAATTACGAAAATAGCAGCTATTTGTTTTTGACGTATCGAATTTATGCCAAAAATTTCTACGTTTTTCTTGTTTATATTTTTTAAAATTGTTAGAAATTAAAAACTATTCGATCGCCATAGTAAATGTTACACTAAAGATACGTACCAAGTTGTCACAGTAATTGGTTGGTTAGATTCCGAGATATATTGCACACTGTTTCTAAAAACCTAGTTTCGAGAAAAACTTTTTAAGTTTAAAGTTTCAGAACGTCATTTTCTTACGTGTGAAAAAAAGAAGGGGAAGAAAACGTCGTTCGTTAAGAGGACATTCACTCGGAGAATCGACTCAAGATTCAGGGACGTTTCACATGTACATATATGTGTCATTTACGAAGGATCGGCATTTGCTTGATGGCCCTGTGTCATCAAACTCGATGTGCATTTGTTCGAGTGCTTTGTGAACCGGTTGATGCACTCGATGCCCTCCGTTTGATTGACAAACGATGTTCGAGTTAGAATTTTGGCTCCGACCAATTCGAGGGAATTCGCTTGTGGAAATTTTCAGTACAGGACAAAATACGATATTTACAGGACGGAGCTGTAATTTTTCGATCCGGGAAAGGTAATTTCAACTTTTAAAGACACGGTCCGTTCTCTCGACACGAAAATGACGCTCGGTCGATTGTACTTGCTACAGAGGGTGAGGAAAAAAAGAAAAAAAAAAAAAAGAAAGAAAAGCGAAGAAAGAAAGTTGCGCGAGAAAATAGCAAAGAAGGCGCGTGAAAATTGTTCCAGCGTCGGTTACCGGAAACGCCATCAAAGTTTTTCGATCAAGGAACCGTGGCTGTTTTTAACCGCGATTTAATGTCCCACGAAACGAAGCTGGCTGGCCGCGGGATTAAAACAGGACCACGTTGATTTTCACGCGGGCGGTCGAGTTATCCGTCGTTATTTTGACGCGGAGGCTTCGTTATTTCTTCTTCGTGGCACAGCGCGCGATAAAAACGCCGGTTCTCGCTGTTGTCCGCGGGAAAAACCGGCCTTTTTGCCAACCTTGCCCGCCAGTGATTTACGATTCCCGCGCGGATTCGAGCAGCCGACGCGTTTAACGTAAGTGATATAATATCGCGCTGTTGCAATTTGCTGCCTTTTTTAATCGCGCGATTAAACGACGTGCCAACTGCTCGCATTTTTGAGGGATGATCTCGTTTATTGCGCGTTAAGTGTATGTTCGTAAATTGAACTTGCTGATGTGCATCCTTCCTCGAAAGTTTTCAGGACAGTTGTTATTGCAGTCCGCGAGTGCTTTCTACGCGCGTAACGTTTGGATGGGGATAACCGGTATGGTGAAAAATGTACAGATGAAAGTGCATTCGAAATACGACGCTCTCTGTAACGAAATACTGTCGTGTAGAATAATTTTTCGTCGAGTTTTTAAATTCGCAAATTCTTGTTGTTTAATTTAATACGTGCACACGGTATTTACAGAAATATTACAACGCAGTGTGATATAATGTAACGTAATAAAATATAAATATAGCAGCGAGTGGACGAATTACATAAAATGAAGGGATGGATAAAACGGGTAAAAAGAAAATAGATGAAAAAAGATCAATGAGACGGTGATGATCAGTATTAAATTACTAATTAAAGAAGACGAATTATGTTTTAATGGTTAATTTAATTTGATATTTCATACGATAAAGGAAATCTACACTGTATGATTACGATCATGGTATATTATCTATTTTCAAATTCAAACAGTTTAAAATCTATGGTTTGAATTTAGTATTGCACTATTGAATTTAATATTAAATTTAGTACAATTGTTAATGCATTTACTGCAGTAAATATTTTCATCCTATCGCAACTGTACGAATAATTTCTGTCTCTCGCTGCACATTGTAATGTTCCGCCATGGTTTACAGAAAAATCATTAAGCAGAAAATTGGACGTCGTCGTCCCGTACGTCAAAATCTCTTGAGTCTTCTCAGAATCTGAAAACTTGGGGGATTCGATAGTGATAGTTCCAGACGTAGTGTCAGACGTAATATCCAGTCTCGAGGGAAATTGCCATAAACTTAAATCAATGTTATCTGGTCCGCGAGATTCCGTAGCTTTCGAAAATTGAACGCAACAACATTGCAGAATCCCGACCAGATTTAGATTCGGATTCAAAAATCTCGTACCACTGCTAACACTGACGTTTAAATCCAGCTCGGGGCTTCCACGAGTTTACAATACTCCTTGCATTAACGGCCGTGAACTCCGCAAGTTCCATTTTCTACGTTGGATACATGTTTACTTTACTTCAGTATGCAACTGTTAGCTTCGATAATGGAGTTTGCTCGCAAAACTGAGGTTGCCACGGCAACCGATGTTAGGACTCGATATTTGAATTTGTTGCCTCTTTGAAGAATTTGTTCCTTTTTCTTTCATAAGTTAGTGACAGAACGAGAGTCCCTCGGAGGTATGGTATTTTTATTAAACGAAAACTAATTAATTTGCGGAGAATTTATATTTAACCTCTTGCTGAAATGACGCACGTTGTGAATTTTTCCCCCCCCGCAAATTGCAACATTTTTTCAGTTTTAATCACTTGCGCTGGCAAAACTGATTGCGGACCATAACGAGTGACCAAAACCGTATACAATAATTCGTCTTTCGCTTTCTTTCTGAACTCGTCGGTATGATACCACTGAATAGAAATTATTGAGTAGTAATAAAATTTATTATTTGTTTCGCCTATTTTGTTTTACTTAAATATACTTAAAACTGAGGAAAAAATGCAATTTTGGAACGAAAAATTTTCGCAAGAGGTTAAGTATATTTAAGTGTAACCCAGGCAAAACAAATGACAAGTTTGTTACTTCTTAATAATTTCTAAATCCAGTGATATCATACCGACGAGTTCAAAAGAAGTGGAGAGCGACGAATTATTGTATACGGTTCGGTCACTCGTTATGGTCCGCGAACCAGTTGCCAGCGCAACGGGTTAATACGCAGAGATACTAGTTTTGGATGATTATTTGTATTACAATCGAGTTTCAAATGTCTGAGATTAGAGTGTGACAGAGAACGGAATCAAAGATAAATACTTTCGTGACTCGCTGTGTGCATACACACGTTAGTTTCTCACGTATTCGCTTCGTTCACGCTGATAACAAACCATCGCGCGCTGGTTGTCTGCGAACGATTCTTTAAACCGATTCGTTCATCGACGAAGGAATCTCGATGCTTACTTTTTATTCCCTACGCGACGCGCACGATTCCAGGAAGACTCGTTCCCCGCCGGTTAATGACAAGAGACGTTTACCCGGTGAATAACAGAGAAGATTGGAACGTGTGTACAGAGTTACAAGCAAACAGAAACAGAGAGAGAGAGAGAGAGAAACGGAGAAAAAGATAGAGAACGCGACGAGGTCAAAGGATTCGAATCCCCTTGGCGAGGATAGGGAAATGGCAAAGGGGAAAAAACACGGCGAGCACTAAGGAAAGGCACTTAGACGAGGGACGGAGGGAATTAATAGAGAAAGCGTGAAATGAAAGAGCGGGAGAAACTTGGACGTGAATGGCTCTGCGATTTCATCGCTCGCAGTGCGAAAGAAATTCGAACTCGGGAACGGAGGCGAAAGATAAGACAGCCGTGATAACGAGGAGCGGGAAAGAGGGAACGCGATCGTTCGTTCGTTTCCTTTGGAGTAAATTTTCGAAATTCGCGATTCCCTTTTCAGCTTCGTCGTTCTCGGCACGTTCCGAGTTAGGTTGGCCAAAAAGCAACTGCGTTTTCTTTCTTCTTCTTTTTTTTTTTTTTTTTTCGTGTGCAGATGAAAGACAAATTTCTCGCAAGAGACAAAAGCTCGGTTAGACGATATACGTACGTATGTCCATTTTGTTCCATCACCTTTTGCCATCTTTCAGTCAACTTCAAGGTTATTACGTTTCTCGACAAGAGACAGCTCCAAGAACGATTTGATGTTCTTCGTCGGTAGTTGCGTTCGATAATAGGTGTTGAAGTGATTTCTGTTGTATTCGGATATTTCTTTAGTCTCGTACGGAATGGTTCCGATAGTCTTGAGTTTCTGTTGTGGTGGTTTATTAGTTTGTCGACAAAGGTGTTGTTGTATGTTGGGTTGTTCGGTGTTAACGCTATTTTTATAGCGTATCTTAGAAATTTTCTTCTCTGTTCGAGGGGCATTTCCTTGGCTTCAAATAGTATGCTGGTTATTGGGCTTGTGCAGTAGCTTCCTGTGGCTAGTCTGAGTGCTGTGTTTTGGATGGGTTCTATTATTTTGATTATGTTAGGTTTGGCTGAATTGTATACTATTGATCCGTAGTCCAGTTTGCTTCTTATTAGCGCTTGGTATGTTTTTAAGAGAATTTCTTGGTCTGCTCCCCAGCTGTAGTGGGCAAAGGCCTTTATGATGTTGATACGTTGGGACCTGTTTGAAGGTTTTTAAGTGGTGGAGCCATGTCAGTTTTTGGTCAAAAGTAAGTCCGAGAAGCTTTATGCTGTTGACTCTGTTTATCTCTCGTCGGTAGTGAAATTGTGAGAAACATAGTTTTGAGGCTTGCTTATCGTTATACGTCGGATAATTTTTTATGAGCTTGTCTTTTTCCCTTTAGGTAAAGGGGTAGTATAGCAAAACATGACGAAAAAACGTTTCTCTTTGATTTTCCATTCTCTTTTTCCAAAATAAGTTCGAACAGTCAGATATCAGATTACATAATGAATTTGCGGTTTAAAATGAAGTTGGTTACATTTTAATATATACATGTATGTCCATTTATTAAAAAAAAAAAAAAACCGTAATTACTTTTTGCCCAATTTAATAGACACAAGACACAGTAAGATCTTTCAAATGAAGAACTCGTGCATGTTGGGTCAAATTTTTAAATATTCTTCATTTACGTAGAACAAACTATTTTTTTCCTTTCTTTTCTTTTTGTACAATTATTTTCGGACCGTCGATGTTACACTTTTGCGAAGACGATTGAAAAAATGAAACCTAAGCAGAAATTTATTTCCGTTACTGAACGTTATAACGAGTATTCTACTCTCGGTATTTTACGTATATTTTTGCATTTAAAAATTTTTCCGTAGATTATTACACGTCGAAACTGCATATTTGTTATTCGAAACATTTTTCGGATAAACGTTATTCCGCTTCAAGCGAGGCATTTTACAATGGATACTCATTTTAACTAGATGGACGTTTTTTTTAAAAGCGATTTTCTTTCAAACGGAATACGTACTAGGTCTTCTCAGTTGGACGTATGATACACTTGAAAACAAGTTCATTGATCTTTGACCTATGATATATATATATATATATCGGTCTTCCAAGCTCTTCTTTCGTTAGAAGAGAAGTTTCTCTTTTATTTCTGAAAATATACCGTTATACATGTTTACAAGATTTCTTACAACATAATATATTTCTGATAAAAATTATAAATCTTTGTTTACAAAATTTCTGACGAAAATTATAAATTATAAATCGTTCTGACCTCCTCGATTGAAAATAGCATACCAAAAGCAAATCATCAGCAATAAAATGTGGTATTCTGGTTGGATGGGAGTAATTGTCGCGTGACAATAGAGGACAGACAGAAGAATAGTACGTTGGTGTAATAAAACATTTGTACAGTGGAAAGTCCGGATATTAGAACGTTCAAACATTAAATCTTCGAACACTGGAGGGTTCTCTACCACGAAATCCTTTCTAATCGTTCGAAAACGTGTACCGCCGTGTGTTTGCCGATTGGCCATTCTCGAAACGGTCGGAATCGAAATCGACAGATCGAGGCTCGTCGTTCCGGCGACCGATAGTCAACGATTTGAGCGGGTCTGTTTCGATATTCCTTTCGAAATGCCGATGCTTGGGCACACGTGCGCCCACGGGGGAGATCGGATGCGCCGTTTACGAAACTTGCACAGTTAAAACGTGCACGCGGGCCAAAGTCTCGCTCCAAATATTAGTACGAAACGGTATATGCTCGGTTCCTAAGTAGCATTTATGCTCTGGGATATCCAAACAGCCACGGTTTCGACGTTTGCGTAGATAGGATCCGCGCGTGCAATCAAGATTCCTTTCCCCGATAACTGCCAACGGTATAACGGTTTTCGTTTCCGTGCGCTTCGTTTTGCTGTAATATAAAACAAAAAAAAAAAAAAAAAAAAAAAAACGGAATGACACTGTCAATCAAACGATTCCCAATGCGCGGCTTGGGAACGCAAACTCGACTGCCACGCTCGAAATAAAAACGTAAATATGCCAGTATCCAGAGTGCTGGTGGATACTACGTATGGCCAGAGATATACGTATGTCCTTGCTGGACATTGATGTGGTTGGCATTTGATGATAATTGCAAGATGAGGTCTCTGTCGCTCGAGTGATTCATATTTTTCATTTGTTGCCGAAGGATTTTCACTCTGCGACTGGATTTACAGATGAACGGACGTGTTGTGACGTTTATCTGAGCCGGTTGGAATAAACGCCTGCTTGATATACTTATCGTCGGCTGATCGATACGTGAACGCAATTAGCTCGGGCGTTTTGAAGCGACCCTTTGAGAGAATACGTAATTACAATACTTTCGTATCGCGGCTGGAAAAATCGTGAAAGAGACGAAGGAAATCCTCGCCAGGGGATTAATTGGCACATTAACACCCCGGTTTTTCGAGATCGGATTAATCGTATTTGTGCCGAAATGACATTACCTTCGTTTGTCAGTCGTTTGACTAGTCAGAGGAATAAATTGATGCGACGAGCGAAGATGAGGGAAATAAAAGGGGAAACAGTGGAAATGAAATTTTCGACACTTAATTGCCTTTTAGATTGCTTCGGATTTTATTTATTTAAAGGGACGCGCGGGAGTCCGTGTTTATATTATATTCTCGGTCGGCAGATATCTTTCAAAGTACAAATATTTCAAAGGTACGGCTTCCTGTATGCACGTGTCACTGTAAGAATCGAATTGGCCACTGGTTGGTTGTGCAAACAACGCGAATCGAGATTGATCGGATTGTTGTTCCAAACACGTACAGGTGGCAATTGGCGATCGATCGAAGTCGTGCCTTCCCGTAACAATGTCTGAAAAGTAAATACTACAATTGCCACATTACGAAATATTAAATTCTAAATAATACATTCTATGCGAGAGAAACGATTTGCTCCCGATACTGTCTCTCGAAGACTCTCAATTGTGATCTAACCTCAAACAAAAAACCACCCTAACGTGATACCTACGATTTCATCAAACCGCAGAATTCGCTGCAAAACAAAATTCCGTGCAAATAGAGGGAAAGAGGACGAGAAAGAAAGACGTAAATGTTTCCGAGGGGGTGGAAGAAGAGGAGGAAGAGGGTTGTTCGCGTGTTTCCTGCCGCGGGCCACGTCTCCAGCCACCCTCCACGTCTCGTGTCTTTTTCTTCCTTTTTTTTTTCCCCCTTTGTTTTTTCTTCCCCCTTTCTTCTTTTTTCCTTCTTGCCGGGTAACGATAACGAGCGGACTACGTTGGGGTTGTTCTCTTCTGTCCGTAGCGGCGCAAGGAACGAGGTAGAATCGCGGTCGAGAGCGTCCACGTGGTTGAAACGGCGAGCCTCGGGAGCAACGCCGGCGGCGTCGGCGGCGTCGGCAGCGACGTGGCAGGCAGCGAAGCGGGAACAGGCGGCGGCGGCGGCGGCGGGGGTGGGATACCACCTGGACTACCCTTCCAGGTGGGCTATCGGGAAGCCGGCCAAGAATACACGCTCTACCTTCTCGCAGCCCGCGAGCAGGACCGCACCGAGTGGATACGTGCCATCCGTGCTGGTGAGTTCGTCACTTTTTTTATTTTCCTCCCTTTCTCTCTTTGTCTTACTTTCTCCTGTTTTGTTTTTTATTTTTTTCTTTTTTTCTTTCTTTCTTTCTTTCTTTTTTTTATTCAGCAGACAAAGACATGGTAAGACACAGCGTTCTCTCATTCCGCGACAGATGTTGGTAAATTTGATGGGGGATGATTGACTTGTGCCGAGCCGTTGATTTATCTTTTGGAAAAGTAGAAAGCTAAAGTACTACGAGGAAGGGAAGGTTTTTAGAATGTTAAGGTCTTGAAAAATAAGTCCAGAGTTTTTTTTTAATCTTTCTCGGCGAGTCTAGAATCGCAAAATGGCGGATGATGAACGTACAGAGAATATCCGACCCTCTAACCTTTTGCGTTGAATTGACGAGAATTTTTTGTCGCAAAATTGTAATATTTTCAAGTATATTCAAGTATAACCCAGGCAAAACAAATAATAAATTTATCATTATCTTCTCGATAATTTCTATCCAGTGTCTATCATACCAGCGAGTTCAAAAAGAAAGCGACGAATTATTGTATACGGTTTTGGTCGCTCGTTATGGTCCGCGATCAGTTGCCAGCGCAAGTGGTTAAAATGTTTAAAATTACGTCTACACAAGCGTGTATGTGAGAATCGGTAATTTTTACAATAGACGTTCCGTTTCATCATCATTGTCCTCGTCCAGGCGCAATTCCATTTCACAAAGCAAGTACATTATTTCGTACGATTTTTGTCCGTCGTTATATTTCAAACACAATCGGGCAAATTTCATTTTTTAAACTCATCAACATGTGGTAAACATCAAAAGTTGATATAGCATCAGGATTAATTAATCCGAGTATCTTTTTCCACGCCAAAAAAATCGTCGCTTCTGCGTCGTTTATCAGTGCGATTCGTCAATCACCGATACTCGTTATCGCTATCTCGCGACAGTGATGCAGAATGATTCCGCCCGCTCTCTCCCCGTTTTTCTTCTCCCGCGACACCGTCTCTTCGACTGTCGCGAACGTTTTCCTTTTTTGTTTGTTTGTTTTTTTTCAACTGGCGCGCGTGTTGAGTATTTCAATCGTCGTTAGTATATTTTAATCGGGCTGCAAGCCACTGCAATTAGCCTCGGCTTCGCGTAGCTCGTTAGAGGATCCTTTTCTCCGTCCGAGTCGCGATTCCTCGGGATACGAATAAACGGCCGGGCCGTTTAGAATATATTTAGGAGGGGGAGGGGGGCGGTGGGCGGTGGTGGTAGCAGCGAGGAACTGCAAATTGAAGTCGCAAGTAGTCGGCGAGAGTTTTCTTTACGCTCGTTGTCTCGCGATAATAAGCGCGTGTCCCAGATACTCTGAAGATGCTCGGTTTTTCTTAATAGGTCTCCACCTTGCGGAGGAACGTCGTTAAGCATTGTAATTCATTTCGAGCCGTGAATCTGTGTGAAGCAGTTTCGTTCAGTCTCCGGTCTTATGCTCGTTCCCCGAGGCCACTGTTTATTAAAGCCACCTTTAAATCGCTTTCTCTCTCTCTCTCTCTCTCTTTTTATCTTCTCTCTTTTTCGTGAATAAGATATTGGGGGTTAAGTCACGAGCAATTTCCGTTTCAGTTCGAAACAACTTTATTTATCAATGAAACAAAGAATAATTATATCCTAATCTATGATGTACTATCTATGATATACTCGTCATTTTTTGCAATTACTTACTTGTTGCCACTTGTCAGATAGCACATTGATACCTTTGGCGTGCATACCTTTTTGATGTAAAGAAGTTTTTGACTCTCGAACTTGGTTGTCATTGGAGAATTTTTCTTTTAAATTAAATTATTCTCTATTTTGCAAGGAATGGGAAAAGGTAATAATCAGATGGTGTAAGGACAGCCAAGCTCTAAAATTTTTTTCCGATCGATTATGACTCCTTTATCATAAACACTGTATATTTTTTTAGATGCCTCCATAGCATTTTTTCCTTGCTTCAACATTATTTTTCCGCAACATTACGTATCGAATATGCACTTTCGGTCCTTCCATTTCAAGACTGAGAAATTTATCATTAATTCACGTTGCTACTGCTGTAATAAAACTCATTTACTAGGACTGACTAATTGTAAGGCTAGAGATATTTATTTACTGCTAATTGGTTCAGATCTCTTTGACGAGTCATTAGGATGACAAATGCATCATTACAATTTGTCCCCGAAAACGGAAATTATTTATGACTCAACGTAATAATCGACGATCTAATACCCGTTTGATAATTTTATCCTTCCAACATCTGTGAATTTCATTATCGCGTGGTAATTATCGTTTCAATTTCGGTTTCCACGGCGGAGAAGATAACGCGGAAGTGTAGTTTAAATTGGCCGCAGTCGCGAAAGTCATCCGCGTGACGAGTATTCGGCGCGCTTAATCGCTGTGCAATCTTAATCGAATTGGTTCGTTGCGTAACGCTTTGTCCGCATTAAATCTTTTTTTTTTCTTTTTTGCTCGCTCTTTCTATCTCTCTTTGGTCCTTTGACTCGTTGGAAAATTTGCGAATCGTTTTAGAACTTTTCGAGCGAAGCAATCTGATTTGATCGCAATCGGCATCAAAAGGCATCGGAGATATTTTTTTAAAGCTCGAACGATATTTCAGGGACCGTAATTTATATCTCGTAATATTTCAGTTTAATTTCGCGACTGTAAACGCAAACGTGGGTAGGTAGGACGCCAAACGTAATTTGTAATCATCAATTTCAAGCAGCGGAAACGTCGATAAGTTTCGTACAAATTGCGTCATTAATGCGCCTGTTCACACAGACGCGTACCATGAATCCGTACATCGGGATACATGTCGATAACTCGTCATCCGGTGTCTGTTTCGGTGATGGCACTATAAACGCGACCACGCGATGGCCGCTTCTCGGAATTATGCGTTCATCGTGAATAATTTCACAATAATGACACAATTATTAACGCGGTAATTATTTCACGGTAGTCACTTTGCATACAGAAGGATCCTCCTTCCGCGCAAAGAGCCGGCCTTAATGACAGAGAAAATCGTGCTCGTCGCGTTTAACTCGGTTTAATTCGATTTAATATTTAATATTTCGCGTGTACTTTTTCCATGCGGCGGGCATCGCCGCGCTGTGAAATGCAAAAATTGATCGTCTCGCGATGCGTGGAAGCAGAAACCCACGAATGAAACGCTTTTTGCGGATATGATGCGGTCAGAGATTACCAACCACCGATAAAGTGGAAAAAGAAAGGAAAAAGAAGAAAAAAAAAAAAAGAATCGGAATAATAAACGTTTCAGTTGGTCGACGTGCTCTGGCTGGTGGAAATTAGCAGTGACATGATGTCGGTCAAGTGGGTGGTTCGTAGTAAATAATTCGCAGGAATGAGGAACGGACGTACGTCGTTTGCAGTGTTAATTTTTCCACGTGGTAATATTTAACGGGTGTTCCATTTTAATAAAAAATCCGCAGAGAAACGCTTCAATAATTCAACAACATTCACTTGTACAGAAGTATAAACTTGTTAATCTCGCTGAAAATAATTAATTCAGTTATCCATGCGGAAGTTATTTTCATTCATTTTCGTGCTTAATGATTAAAGTTACTCTGTCATTTATTTTTGTATTTAACGATTACACTGCGAAAAAGTGATCTATACCGTATAAAACTACGTGTAATTTGCTGAAAAAAAAAAAAAAAACACGAAACCAATGATAATGACGCTCGCTCTTTTTATTCTCGCAACGAAACTTATTTCCCCGCGTGTCGTGCACACTTTCCCGTCGATCCAGTCACATTTGGGAAAATTGGGGAGTTTATAATAAAACTGACCTTTGTCTTTTTTGCCTGGGTGGGAGCGGAAGCATGTTTTGAAATATTTTATTTTTTATTATAATGAAACACTCGGTTATATTGGATAATTTTTCTGCAAACGAGGCCGTGTTTCTCTCTGTTTTTGTGGAAAAGCGCATTCAGGCTGGACGAGAATTAATTTCAGACAATGACGTTAATTAATTAATAAATTAAATTGATTAATTAAAATTACTCGTTTAAAATGATTAAATTGATAATTTCGAATTATTCTCTTTTAACTCTCTCACGTGGTCTTCGGTGCATCTATATATGGTTATGTCGCCGATGAAATTAAATCGTGAGGTTGTAGACGTTTTGAATGTAAAGTCAAATCTTTGTAAGAACAATTGATTCTCATCCGACAATAAATTTATTATTATTATGTATATTGATATTATTATGTAATTATTATCTACTATCATTTCTATTATCGAAGAAATTCACACATTTTCGTATCGTTTTTATTACAACAATAATAAGACTGTTTATTAAATATGGTATTAAATACGTGTGTGTGTGTGTGTGTGTAAATTATGTAATATATATATATTTGTATATAAATTATATATATATATATATATATATATATATATATATATATATATCTTCCTTTGTAATTATTCCTTAATTGCTACGAGCTACGAAGTAACGTATTTAGAAGATGACGTAAGAAATAGCGTTAGTTGGACGGGTTGAAGGAAACATCGGACAAAAGTTTCCGCTAAAATTACAGTACAAAGCACAAAGTTCCGACGGTGAGTTCTCGTCAGCTTTTGTCCATGATACATGCTGTTCGAAGCCTTATTCATCAAGTTCGAAGACGTATTTCGGGTTTGGCTTTTCGTCTCGGAATTCAGTTACACTTCAAGCCAATAAACGGAAATTTTCGTAACGAAAACAGAGGCTGAGAACGTCTGGATAATGCTATTTAACGCTACTTAACGTAACTTAAACTTTCGAAGGAAATCAAATCTCAGAAAGGAGAAGATAGTTAATCTCTCTTGAAAGAACGTGAATATAGAAATGGCTATTCTTAGCTTGACTTTTTAATTTTAATTGTCTCTGGTTAATCTTGCTGTACTATTTGCTTTTTTTTTTTTTTTTACATCGGAATTTCGTTCTGGTTTCGGCAGAAATACGTTTCAGGGAAAACGAGAGCACACCAGTGACGATTCTTTTATATTTTCCTCGAACTTGAGAAACTTTTTAACGGCTGAGAAAACACAGGGTCGCGAAAAACGACGGAACGCTTTCATATTTATGTCCTCTGGAATTGAAGTTTCATTTTCTTTAACGATCAACGAGTTTCGAAGGTAGAAACTTCCAATGCCCATTCCTCAAAACAGTAATTCCTATTAGTAAATTTATTATTACATTTTATAGTATTTCGCTAAATGGTAATTTAAAGTAGAAAGTAAAATGGGAGGTAAAGTTTTATTAAAAGTTCGCGAAATTTAATTTTATGCTGTATATATAAAGAAACAATCGGTAACGAAATAATCCGTAACAAAAAGAAAGAAGATAAAAGTATCAATAGGGTGTCCATAAAGTCTCTTTACAATTTCAAAAATTTATTACAAAGACGAATGAAAAGACAGATAAGTGGGAATTATTATAAAATGAGACGTATATATTTAAATTTTTTTTTGCCCATATAGAGGTGTACTAAATGAGGCAAAAAAAAAAATTTAAATATATACGTCTCATTTTATAATAATTTCCACTTATCTGTATTTTCATTTGCCTTTGTAATAAATTTTTGAAATTGTAAAGAGACTCTGTATAAAAAAAAAAGGTATTATACACCTCGATCTTCTATTAATATCTCAATCTGCACCCAACGTTTCCCCATTCGGCATTCGGAATCAAACGTCGCTTAAATCTGACATCGAACAAAAGCCTACGATTCACCTCTTGTCGCAAATTCTCCTGGAAATTACTCGCTCGCGGCGTGCCGGCTCCTAATTATTTCACAATCGCGAAGATCAAAGAATCTGTGTCGCGTCGTTTACACCAATTTGCATCGTGTGTGTCGTGCAGATTCGCGCGAGAAGCGCCTCCTATTACTCCCTCGTTCGTCATCGATTTTACCACCCGAAACTCGAACGCGTTCGATCTCGCGCGAATTTTTCCGGCGAAAGTACGACCAACATCGATGCGAGGTAACTTAGCTTGCGTGTCGACTATCTTTTTTTCGAGTCAGGATTTTTTCAGCGATTCACCGCGTCAGACGTCATAAGAATCGATCGTGGATATCGGGGATCGACGTATCTCGATTCCACGGTTGATTGATTCGTCACCGGGATAGCCGAACTTTTAACGAGTTTTCGAAGAATTTCGTTGCACCGAAACGAAATCGGGGGGGAGGGTTCGTTATTATTCGCCACCGGGAAATCGACTGCAAGTCCAGTTTTTCGAGGTTCGGCGAAGCTTATTCCGCCTTGTGTACGAATTGCATCGGATTTCGGGTTTCTGACCATCGGAAATTTTCGTTTCTCGTCGATATCTCGCACGGTCTGCTCCGATCGCTTGAGAAATCTTTTCACACGACTCCGTTAAAAAGGGATATCTGCTCTTGCATTCCTTTTTTCTTTCCTTTTTTCATTCTCTCTTTTCTTTTCCTCTTTTTCCTTTTTTTCTTTTTTCTTTTTTCTTTTTTCTTTCTTCAACGCCCGAGTTTGCTTTTCACGTTTAAAATGGAATTCCCTCGGTGTTTACTTTGAAACTGTCTCTGTTGTGGAATCAGTTTTTAAAAAAAGTTGTTTGTCTTCGCGTTTCTATAAAAAAATAATTGTTTCTAATTTTTCGAACGGAGTTACAGGGATGTTTCTCTCGTTTTTCGATTTCGCAATTGATCAGTCGTTTTTTTCTTTTTTTTTTTTTTTCTTTAGAAGAGCCGAAAAATTCGAGAATTTTCGGTAACTGGCAATGCCGATCTATCGTTGAACATAGCCGTTGTTTAACTCGGTGCAATTTTTCTCGTTTCCCTACTTTGTTTTCTCTTTCTCATCGTCTGTTTCGCCAAATGTACATAATCGGACGTGTAACCGGTAACTTCACTTCGAAATTAAACTCGACTCGAAACGAATGACTTTTCTTTGAAGAACAGAGTGTAATATAAAATGCACAAGTTGAAGTTTCAATTTTACTCGAAACTTGAGAATGTATTCTGTAGTATCATTAACAGATTAATTTGTTCTTCGCCTTTTTTTTTTTTTAAATATTACTAATACTCTCCGGATCGTAAGGAAAGACATACAAATACACGAGTGTATCTTTTATATTACAAATTAAAAATTTCACGCTGAATTAAATCCTGGATATCGCGGGATCAACTCAGTTAGTATCGAAAGTTCACGGATATAATCCCAAGATGCAGTGCATTAAATCAGAATCACTCGAGTCTCCTTATCCTAGAAAGAACTAACAAAAACATTAAGAACCCCTTCGTCGAGGAAGAGAAAATCGATAAAAAAAAAAAAAAAGAAGGAATTGGTCGTTTTAGCCGATAAAAAAAGTTTTTCGTGATACATAGCGCGAAATTTGCTGATCCACCGATGCTTAATGAGGCGATTAATTACGAGATTTTCGTGGGAATTTCGGGCGTCGCTCCGCCAGCCAGAATATTCCGAGGATGAAAAAGGAGCTGGAGAAAGAAGGACAGAGAAAGGGAAAAGAAAAAAGTCAGAGCCAGACGGAAACGAGGATAATTAGAGAGGTAGGGGTAGGATAAAGGAGGAATAAGCAGAACTAGACTACTTTGCACTTTCGTAGGCTCCGGGGCTGTCGTGTACAATAGTTCCTCATCGATATTGTCTCCGCCGACAAATTGCTCCGGGCTTTAATATCGATCGAAAAGCCTTTAAACTACTGGAATTCCCTTCTTTCTCTTCTCTTCTCTCTCTCTCTCTTTTTCTTCTCTCGTCTCCACCTTTTTTCTCCTCTGCTGCCTGGCTCTTTTTTGCGAACGCGGCCAACGAATGCATATGCATGCAGAGAGAGAGAGAGAGAGAGAGAGAGTTGGGAGAGAGTTTCCGGCGCGCGAAGTCGACGTTAATCAAGATTAATTGCGTCTGATCCATGGCGTCTGGGACGCGTTCCCCCGTAAACACGCGATTTCCGGCCCATTTTTGACCGATTCTTGTCCCAGAAAGTTCCGCAAAAGGTTCCACCGAATGGATTTCCAAGACAATTTCCAGCGAAAATTTTCGTTTCTTTGTTTTCTTCTGTTTTATTTTCGATTTAACGTCAGAATTAGTGATTCTCAATGATCGAAATTTGCGCGATCGATTCTCGATGATTAAAATTCGTGTGATCGGAGATAGAGAAGATAAATAAATGATCGTGCAATCGAAGTTCATGATATCAATTTTACAACTGCTGGAAATATAATTTATCGCGTTGATGTGTTCGCGAATATACAAAATTCACTTTTTATACTTTATCCGACATTAATGTTAATATCTCGATGTGGCACGTGTGATTTTTATTTATTGGTACTTTTAATAAATAATTTAATAATTTAACAATATTTAATAATAATTTGATAATTATTTTTAAACAAGTAACAATAATTATGTACTTTGTTCAAGAAGAAGAGTACTCGACTTAAAAAAAATTGAAAGAATCATCGTAACAAATTTTTTAAAATCCTAATCACGCGTAACACTCTAATTACGCGACACAATATCCGTAACATAATTACGTAAATCTGTGTGTATCACTGGAAACTTTCTTTATTTTTATATATTTCGATTGAACTGCGTTGTCAATTCCTTTTTTCGATCTGTGCTCGTCACTCCTTTCGAAGATACTCGCGCGGAAGTTCATTACGCGTGAAATCTGCCTTTTAATACGATTTCATCCGTCGACGTAATGGCCATCGAGAATTAAAGACGATTGGACGGTGAAACACGCGTGAATGGATCGTTATCGGCGTTTTGTTAAACAATGAATCGCTGCGTGTTAATTGGCAGAGCACATTAACGTCACGAAATCGTACATCCCTGTGAATGACACTTTGAAAAACGATCGGCGCATCAATCTCTTTCTCCTCGCCTTTGTTCCTCCCTCCCCATCCAGCGGTGTCGATCCCGACTATGAAGATTAACCCTTGGTTCACCTTCGGTGTCATCGTTTTTTTTTTTTCTTTTCTTTCCATGTAACAACGTGAAACTGCACCAACGTCACTCAGATTTAATGGGAAATTTTTCGAGATTTTTCTTTCACAATCGCGGCAATTTTGACAGATGACTGATACACGGTGATTCAATCAGTTTCACTATCGTTAAATTTTATTGATCTCGGTACACGTGGACAACTTCATTGACAGCGGTTTACGACTGGCGGCCAAAGTTGCGCCACTTTGTTAAGCTGAATTGAACGACAAGCTGATTTCGCTTGGAATTCCTTCGATCTCTGTTGTAATTTTAATTCTCTCTCCTCTTTTTTCTTTTTTTTGGTCCACGTTAAAAATGCACGGCAAAGTTTAAGCTACTTTTGTCAGTTGCGGAATTGCTTAATGAATACGAGCCACTCGTGGAAAAT
Organism: Frieseomelitta varia; assembly: GCF_011392965.1. NCBI lineage: Eukaryota > Metazoa > Arthropoda > Insecta > Hymenoptera > Apidae > Frieseomelitta > Frieseomelitta varia. The sequence goes on along the minus strand of NW_025109028.1, from coordinate 822,840 downwards.
TCTGGTACCATTCGTGGTTTCGGCTTTTCGCAGAGAAAAATTTATGGTTTATTAGCGGGAAAGTTTGGCATACAGACTTTTTCCAGACTTTCATCCACGTTTAGTGGATGTATAAAAGTTTGCAGTATTATATGTAAATACATTCGTAAAAGTAGATATATTTACATTTGCAACGTTTAAAAAATACGTATACGTATTATGTGTATTACATTTGTGATCTGATTGAAATTTCATTAAGGTTAGATTTCAATATATCCAATATTTTTATCAAGGTTGTTCGATGTCGATGAAATTTTTTTAATGGACACGAGTGACCAATCGCAGGTCCATACAGTGGACAAGCAAGAAAAAACAGATAAAGACATGTACTATTTTCAAAAAATAACACCAATCTACATTTTTGAATATTTATATATAATACATATAAATAATTAAATGTGTACCAAGTTAAAAAATTCGCAGAAAGTGAAGTGGTGGATGGTCTGACTCGTGAAATAAAGTCGAGTATTCGTACGAAGAAATATTCGAAAATAATCACGCGACAGTCGCAGAGCAAAACAGCTGTATTTAACCAATTTTACGTGTCCGGTAACATCCATTGTCAAGGCAAAGGAAGTCCGCTCGGAGAGTTGCAATTATCAAAATGTGTTATGCAAATCACCCATTTGGCCTGCCTGCCCCTCTGTGAGAATGGGGAATCTCGTTCTACCACGGTGACATCAGTTTCACCAGGAGGCGTCGATTCACGGAGCGAGAGAGGCTCGTACGTTTGAAACGTTGCATTCTACCCGAAGACGATCGTTCTTGCCTCGCGCAAGAAGTTGGTGAACAGCTTTTCACGTGTTCCGAGGAGCGACCACTTCTCCCCGTGCTCTCGAGAGCGGATGCGAAACGTTTTTCCGGCCGCTGTAAGATGTCCGCGGGTCAGTGCTTTCATATCGTCGTCGCGTGCACATTCTACTTGTCCTTTGTGACTCGTTTCTCTTTTTTTTTTTTTTTTTCTTTCTTTTTCCTTTCAGTTGAATCGCGCTCGATACACGATTGTTCTCCGTAGAATAAAGAAAATTAGAGTACAAGAGCAGCGAGTACAAGTGTATTGAACTTGCTCTTGCAAGAAATTTTCGTCTCAGATCGTAAATGTTGGATTTGTAAATGTTGCTACGGACGTTGAAACAAAACTACTGTAAAAGATTTCTACAGGCCGCTGATATCTGTTGCGCGGGTGCAGGAACGAATAAAGATCAAACTCTTACATTGTCGAATATTAAAAACTCTATTATAATATTATTTATAATATTGTATAATATTTATAATAATATTTATAATAATATTTATAATATGTATAATATTTATAATAATATATAATATTATTTATAATATTATCGAATATTATAAATTCTATATTTATATTATAAATGAACTCTAATATTATCGAATGGTTAATTTGGAATATTAAGAATTTACGAATAAAGATTAATTGAAGAATATTATTAATTAGAGAATTGAAGGATAAAATATAATTAAAGAATATTATTATTAATTAAAGAATTTCGAAAAATGAATGTTCGAAAATTGAATACACAATAGCGAATGTATGAGAAAAACATCAAGTAAGAATGTAAGGAAGACAAATTTGACTTTTGTACAATAATAAGCTCCATTTTGCGAAATAACTTGCACTACCATCGCTTAACTATACAAAATCATCACTCTGATCTTTTATATAAAGTACGATATGAGTTATCTAGGGGTGTACGAGAACCCGAAAATATCGGGAACCCGATGGTCGGGAAGAGATCGAGTCGGATCGGGTCGGGTTCCCGAAAATTTCGAGATTCCCGTAGGAATTGGGTTTCTCGAAAAAGTCGAGATTCCCGAAAATTTCGGGACCAGCTACCGTTTCTCGAACTACTCTACAATGCTGTGTAGCAGCCTACAATATGTAAATACACAATTTCAATTTCTTCTGCCAGTAAAGTTATTGGAAACACGGATTACTAAGAATCGTGGTGATCTGATGTATATAAACGTGTGACTGCGCGCTTAGTACTTGAACATTATGTACGCTGTTGAGCAGTATCGCTGAGACATTCGAGAAGATCAGACGTATATTTCAAAATCTGTATAAATTTAATAAAGATTAAAAATCTTTAAAAAGAGAATGTCGAGTGATAGTGAGAGTAAAGTTGTGGTAGCAGGAAGTAGTGCAGAAGATATCGTGCAAAGGAAGAAGGTAAGGAGAAGCTCTGTTTGGGAACATTCTCAAGAAAAAGATAATACAAAGGCGGAATGCACGCATTGTCACCATGAATTTAAAACTAGGTATGCAAATACTACTGGTTTATCACGCCATTTGAAGCATATGCATTAAAGCATTAGTATATGTACTAGAAAAGAAACTGAATCGATATAAAATTTGTCGCATGTACAAAATGATACGCAAAAGATTGTTAAACCAAAAGATATAACAGGAGGAATTGCTCGAATGATGGTTCTAGATCTGCGACCTTTCGATACAGTTGAAGGCGTGGGCTTTAATGAATTATTTAAGCTTGTTCCCAATTCTCAAATCCCAACTTTTTCGGGATTCCCGATTCTTTCGAGAATTCCAATAAATTCGAGCATCTCGAAATTTTCGGGTACCCGTCTCGATCCCGAAAAAAGTTTCGTGTTCCCGACCCGACCCAATATTTCGATTTCTCGCACACCTCTAGAGTTATCGTTATCTACTATCAGAGAATTAATCAAATCACTGGTTGTATTAATTTTTTTTTAACAGTTATCATCTACCAAATTTAATCTAGTAGAGAATTAATCAAATCACTGGTTGCGTCAGTTTTTTTTTTTTTTTAACAGTTATTATCTAATAAATTTAACAGTCGTTATCTATCAAATTTCATCTATTCAAAGAATTAATCAAATCACTGGTGGCATCAATTTTTTTAACAGCTATCAAGCTTCATCAGTCTGCCATCTAAAAACGAGATTTCTCGATTAGACCGTGTATTTTTACACGTTTATGGGAAATTTAAACGTGAAATTTACACGTAACACGAAATATTCGAAATGCAGAGTGTGTGTTTTTGCAATATTCGTCACGAGAAACAATCTTCTACCCATTAATTTCCATCGATCTTTTTCAATTACATTTCCGAAATTATGATTTCGCATTAATAATCCGGAGTTTAGCGATAACTGCAAGATCCGGCTCCCGTTCACGATTTTAATATTCGTTCCTTTCCACGCAGCGAGTTTTGCCTGGAAAAGGGTCAAGGGAACTAATAGCAATTCACAGAATTATTACAATTTCTTGCCGCGGATCACGTTTTAACAAGCCACTTGGATTAATTAATTTTTAGACGTTCTCGTTACTCTCGCTCTATCGTTCCTCTTGACCTGTTATTTTGCCTGGACGAGATTGGCTCGTGGGTTTTCCTGTCTTCGCGCACGATACAACCCCTCTCCACTCGCAACAGCCACGCGAATTCAACATTCGGGTAATAAAGAATAAATTCTTTCAATTTAAGGGAACTCGAAACGCAGGAATTATTATTTATCGCGTCAGGTGACTTAAAAAAAAAAAAAAAAAAAGAAGAAAAATGACGAAAACTTCACGGCTGGAAAACAACGAAAAGAAATATTCAAAGTACAGTAATAATTTTCTGTCTGAGTTCCACTTTCTCTTGTAGTTTATAATAGAGTGTAAAGTTATATTTACAAAAAACGCTAGATAAAAATATTTGGACAAATTGTCAAAGCAAAGTGAAAAGAAAGAAGAAGTAACGTCCGCTCGTAACGCGAATTTTTTCATTCCTCCAGGAAGAAAAAAGGCGTTTGAATCGCTGACCGTCAAAATTTTCACCGCGTCTGTTTTATAATTAATGTAACTAAATGTAACGCTATAAATATAGATGTAACTAAAGCGATTTGTAACTAATACGTGACAACGAATTTACGTCGTGTCGCCGATTTGTTTTGTGCAGTGTGCAGCGAGAATCCGGGGCTGAGCGGTCGTTACCACGCGGGACTGTGGAGTGGAAAGCGGTGGTCCTGCTGCCGCTTGTCGACACGCTCCGCGGAGGGCTGCGACACTTGCAGCTCCTGGTCCTCCAAGCCGTTAAACGCAACGAACCCGTCCTCGACGTCCACTTCGAGCTTCACCTCGGCCGCTGGAAGCACCGTCGCCACCACTGCCGCCATAACTGATCGACCACAGACGACCAACTCCGAGGCGAACAACAATCCCATCGTTCACTCGCAGGCCCGTTCCACTATCGGTTCGTACCAGATCCTAATATTTTTCTCTTCTCCTCGTCTCTTTCCTTCACGTTTTCTGCAAACTATGCTCCTCTTACTTAGACCCTCGCTCCTCGAGATTTGAAAAAGAGAAAAAAAATAGAGCGATCTCCGAGTCAGCTTTGCCTGCCGGAGATCACTCGAACGCTCGAAGACGAAGGTCCTTTCTTGCAGCTTGGATCCGACACGATCCGAACTTTGCATGATAATATATTTCAAAGTCGGAGGATCAAATTCGTGTCTTTGAAAGGTCAGAGATAGAGAGGAACGATTTCCTTTCTTTCGGACCTTCCGTCTTTTCAACCTCGCCGCCGGGGGAAAAACAAGGACCGGGGAGCGGTGCACGTGATGCGTTTCACAGGATGATCGATAAAAGGATTAGACAACTGGATGGTTGCAAAAGCTGAAGGAACTGAGAGAAGTTCAAAGGTCGGACGGTGTACGTGTTTTAACTCGATACGTTAACGTCGTGCTCTTTCGTGCCACACGCTTGCCAACATCTGCGTTTCAAAGGGTGGCCCCCGGTAGGAAACTATCGCGCGACTCTCCCCCTCTCTCTCTCTCTCTCCTCTTGTGAAAAACGAAGATAAAACCTCGGAACGACGACGCTTTCTTTGACACGTCGAGCGTTTTAGCTTTCCTTTTTCTTTCTTTTCTTTTCTTTTTTTTTTTCGTTTTTTTTTTACAGACGTCGAACGTGGCGACGCGAATTTCTCGAGTTGCAACAGTTCGACAGAGAATACCTTGGCCGAATTTAACAAAGCCGTCTCTTTCCTTTCGTTTTTCTCTCTCTTTTTGTTTCTACCGTTATTGTAGCTCTTAAGAGGGATTTAAAGAGATTCGACGAATGCATGTAACAGCTTAATTAATCCCGCGAGTTGGCCGATGTTAAATTCAACGCGAGTTTTCCGTTTAATCTGCGGCCGGGGCTCCTTCCGGCCGGACTTTGCGCCGTATTTCGGGCTTACCGAAACTCACGGTGCCTCCATCCCCGACTTCGAGTTAAATATTAGCGAGTGCCGCGGTAATTCCAAGACAAACTCCTATCCCACCCCTCTCCAGTCATAAACGTGTTCGGCCGGTTAATACCGGATTCCATTAGGTCCCTTTAGTGGCTTTGAAATTCCAATCAATTCCCGTCGAATTGACAGTTGTTGGAGCTCACGTCGGATAGAACAACTCGCAAATTGCGTTATTTCGCAACCGGTCTAACGATCCGGTCTTGCATTAAACTCGACTTCTTGCATCGAACGCTCACCATGCGTTTGTCGGATTTATTTTCTACCGTTTCGGAGGTTTTCGAATTTTGGTGAATATTTTATTACACGAGGCACGCGCTCGTACGTTCATCGGTAACTGTGGAACTTGTTGGAACTGCGAGGATTTTCAAATTCGTAATTTCGAGCGGGCCGAGGGTCAATTTGGAAGAATTTATTTTTAATACGCGCTATCATAATCGTCATGAATCATTTGTTATTTTTTTTTTTTTTAATGCTAATGTTTAAAATACTAGTGATTTTTGTAAAAATACGGTGTCTGAATAATGAAATTCAGAATCTCCAACAAAAAAAAAAAAAAAAAAAGAATAGATTTGACGTCCAAATATACAAACAATGAATCATGGTTCGTGAAAGTTGACAATTATATACAAGAATGTAAATTGAAATCTACTTTTTCATAGATTCGGAATTTTGTAAATTTAAATTTCTAGGTTTATAATTTACGTATTAAGTTTTTGTTTTTAAACTTATAAATTAATTCTCGTTGATAGTCTTTAGTATTTTCGAATTAGCACTAGAACTACCGAAATTGGTCAAAATGACCATTTTATAATTTTTGTTAGACACTCTACAGACGTGAAACAGCGTATTTATGAAGATTTAAATAATTTTTCGTAAAATATACAAATAGAAGCATGTGTAATCTATTGTATTATAAAGTTTCTCTATTTTTCGATTTTATTGTGTCTGATGGAAATTTTATGCTTTAATCGTTGATGTTGGAATAGCCACGGTGTTTGATTCTATCCTTTAATTAATTATTTATTTTATATTTATTTTATTATCATGTTATATTTATTTATTTTATATTTACCTTATTATCATATTATACTTCTTTACTTTATATTTATTTTATTATCATATTATATTTATTTATTTAATTATTATATTTAAACCATTTCTTATTTAAACTTTAGATCTTTCAACAATTGTCCAACACTATCGCGATCGTTTCATCTTTATTTCCACTTCAATTGAATTGACCGACATTGAATGCGAATTCGCTTCGAACACGCCCGCGTTTCACGTCCAAGATAGTAACATTTTCGCCAACGTTTCCTTCGACCCTTCTCCTTCATTTCTTAAAAAAAAAAATAAAAAAAAATAAAAAGAAAAAAAAGAAAAGAAAGAGTGACCATCCGAGGTGTCGCTTCGACGACATCTGATCTTACGTCGGCGATCGGGACGAACGTATTCGAGATATCGCGAGGTGGAAAACGGCGTCAGAGAGGGCAGAATAGACAGAGCTGGGAGGAACACGCGAAATAAGGAATGAAATTCGACAGGCGCAGTTAACGGGCGCACGGGTCAACGCACAGCGATATAGCGTTCTTTGTGCTTCCCTCTCTCTGCTCTGTCATTGTGTACCGACCCATTTGACGTGGATTTTTATATTTTTATTTTCCCCTCTTCCTTTTTTCGTCATCCTGCGCATCGAAAAGGCTCCTCTTCCATTCTCCATCCGTTCTTTCCTCTTTCTTCTTTTTTTTTTTTTTTCCTTCCTTTCATTTGTCCTCTTCCCGTCTGTCTGTCTGTCTGTCTGTCTGCTCCTCTATCTATCTGTCTGTCTGTCTCTAGGAAGTTAAACACGCGTTTAACGTTTGTTTTCTCTGCGCATCTGTATCTGTTTGCGAATCGTACGATCATTTTCTCAACAACGTTTCGAAACGCTCGATGGTCTTTTTTTCTCCCCCTCCTCCTCCTCCTCGTGGAAAGTGAAAAACTCGACGGTTAGATTCATCCGTTGGTTTCGAGGAAACAAAAACTCAACTCGCGTCGAATGGGTGTCGATAGTTCGTCGATAGAACGATGGTATTTCGATGATTTCAACCATTGAAATTTTTGACGTGAATGTCGGTAGAGAGACAGGGACGACTACTTTTCGAGTATAAGAGCGTTAACGCAGAAATTGATACGCGTGGTATTAAGTTTTACAAATAGTTTGGAACATTAAATATTTCATTATGTTAGATTTTTTACTGTAGACATCTGACTGTCTGTCTTTGGACCTTTAATGTTTTTTAAACTTCCTAAGAGACGAGTGAGGGATAATTTTACAAAATTATATTGTACATAAAGGTGAATTGTGTTATTATCGAATTATTTACAAAGTTATTTTATTAACTAAATTCGAAACTCGACTGTATAATCTCACATTTTGTGCGTTTTTTTTACAACTTCAAACATACGAAAATTCATATTTATTCATCACGCATCTTTTTTTATCAAGCTAAATTTTTGTAATTATATTATCCGAGGTATCATTAAATGTTCAATTTTGATACGCTTGGATTACGCTGATTAATATGGGAAGACAAATTGAAACGGAGATTCATTAAATTAAAACAGATTGAATAACCAGGATAATAACCATAATAATGAAATGTATATACTCTGACAACGCTTGGTTTTTATTCTCTCGATTATTTTTTCACAACTCGCCGCGTTTTGTCCATTCATTCCAGACGCGATTCCGTTCTTTCACTCGAGCTCTCCATTCACATTTTTACACGTACTTCACGCCTTGCGTACTTCATTCTCTGCAACGCTGTATCAATTAGTACAGGGTGTCCCGTTTTAACGTGTAAATGCAATTATTATCCGAAAGTGTTCGTCGTTTAAAAAACGTCTCAAGTGCATGCCTTAGAAACTTTTTTTTATATCTACCAGCAATTTATTTACGAAGTAGTATCATTTCAAATTAAATAACACAGCATTGGGAACGCTCGTCCTGTTGAAAAGGTATTTGGCATGAAATTTTGTTGATTATATTTTTCTGACATGTGATATCGTTTAGACTTGAAGCATTCCGAGTTTTCTAGAACAACTGTAATATAATATATAAGAGTTGATGATACATACAGTACTTCTTCTCTGTCATTTTGTTTATTTAAGAAGCAATGAGAAATCTAGTTTACATGAATTATCAATGAATGTCAATTATCTCTACTCTCGAAAATCTCTTCCGAAATTCTTTTAGCCTCCCCATGTCGTTGTTATAGCTTTCAATCCAGTACTTTGTTCAGGTATTGTACTATTACATTGTTATATTTCAAACGTGTAAAAACGTCCTTCCTCTCTTTTTTTCCAATATAAATTATAATTATATTTATATTGTAAAAAAGAAAGGAAGTC